>NC_065506.1:40927099-40954198 GCF_006386435.1 Epinephelus moara | reverse complement strand
TGTTGTACTGTATATCGTCACGGCTGTAATCCGTCTGCGCAGTGCGACGCACAGCCTAGGAAACAGAAATACTGCAAAATAATAATAATAACGCGACTAAACATTATAACGTTATTTCGTCTCGTCTCGTTTTGGTCAACGAAAATGAAGAGACATTTTAGCAGAGGTTTTATTTTGTAAACCACATTTAGTCTCGTTTTTATTAGTCAACAATATTGCATTATATATTTAATTATAGTTATCGTCACATGACCGCCATTTACGTTACGTTACGTTGCGTCTCGTCTCGTTTTCGTCACGTGATAAAGGTTCGTTGACGACGATATTTAGTCATAACGTGATAAAGGTTCGTTGACGACGATATTTAGTCATACTTTTCGTTGACAAAAGGGACACTATTGTAGGCCATCGTTTACATTTCACACCAATAAACGTGACTTTTTGCTGTCCCATAAACAGGTAATAAATATTACCTCTCATAACATATTAAGTACTTCATTAATGGTTCTAATGATCTCACTTTTAATTTACAGTCCCACCTCTTTTACATACACATGCTTGTGGCTGGTTAGCAAAACTCAGAACTGACTGAGCTGGTTGATAGTTGACTTATTATTTTCAGGTTTGAGGATTATAAAGCTGCTGAATGCACACTGTGTAGGCTACATAAGCTTTAGCAGAATAGCTCAAAAGACCCATTTGTGTATCATTCCTGTAGCATTGTTGGCTTTGTACACTTGGGTGCTGATAGTAACTGCCATACACCTGAAGGGTTAAACCTGATGTTACCTCCTAACCACAAATCCTGCTTCATAGTACAGGCCTTGGGACATGAGGACGTTTGGCCATTTAGCAGACACTCTTATCCAGAGACAGTCACACATTCATACTTACTGTGTGTGTCTGAACCAATAAGAAAACCACGCAAAGGGCAAGAAACTCAGCTGAGATTTAAAGCTTCACTTACTTACTGTAGCAGCAGAGCTAACCACACAGTGTCTTGTTTCACACACACATGAATGGATTCTCACATTCACACACACACAAACCTCTTTCATGTGTATCCTGGTTGGTGGCCGTCGGTTACGGTTTCCTTTGGGCCTTGATCGAGTAACATGCTCTAAATTACTGCTTTCATCAACCGTCACCTGTGAAAACATTACGCTTATTCATTCACTTTTCCACTGAATCCATCTGAGCTCTGAAGAGCTGAACGTGTATGAAAACTCAGTGAGGGCTGAAATGAAGAGACGTTTACCTCATCAAAGATTTTGTTCTTTGCTCGATTGATGCCATCGAGCAGAGCTTTAATCCAGGCGTCTTTCTCCTCGGCAGACGCAGCTTGAAACTTCACATCGTGGACCTGTCGACAGAGAAATGACTCATGTCAGCTGTTGATACACAACAGTCATTTTAAAATAACAAACAGTGTGTGTTAGGGAGAATTTCCTTTTTCTGAACTTTTTTCTTCTACACACAGAAAACTAAGTCTTTCACCCTGCCTGTCAAAACCTAACATTTCTGTATCTTAAATCTACAAGTGTACCTTACAGTATCTTAACTGCAGAGAAGCAGCTGCAGGTGACTGGTGGTGAGACACACTGCTGCTGCTGTGCTGCTTTAAATAAATCTTTTTGGCATCGTTCAGCCATGCGGAGCCAGAGCTGAAGAGGGTTACCCCGGAGAAACCAAGAGGCGGCCAAGTAGCTGTTCACATCCTGGTCAGACCCACTTACTTCATTCACACTGAACAACCACAATGGACTGCAAACTACTAACAGATTCAGGAACTCGGAGTTCAACAAGTAAGGGATTGTTTTGAAATGCTGAATGATGATATTCCACCTTTTTTTAAGCAACATTTCCCTTTTTTTTTATTTTACTTTATTCAGAAATTAACAGACGATGGATACCAAAACCAGAGTTTCCCATACATTCATTTATTCGTGGCACACTGACACAGTATCAGCATCTGCCGATTAGATTGGATTTTTTTGGAGCTCCGTTTCTATTGAGTCTTCTCTATTGATAACTAATCTACTGTGTGGGCACGTATGGTCAGAATGTGTTACGGCTCCGGCTGTATTTTGATGTGTTTCAGTTCTCTGTGTCCTTCACATGTTTGATTGTGAGAGCAAGTGCTTCTTGTGTGTGAGGATCTTTGTCTCCTAAATACAGGTGAGGCGCTGATAGGCTGGAGGTGTGGGTTCAGTCTGGGAGAGTGTGGACCGCTGATTGGCTCCCCAACTACCCCAATCCTCGGCTTCCCCACAGGCCGATCGACAGTTGTCTGACAGCAGCAGCGTTCCTGTCCTCTGCCTCTACACCTTTAGTATTGTGTTTGTGTTAAATCTGAAGATTTGGCTTTTCTGTAGTGACCGTGCCTCCTGTGGGCCGTCTTAGTGAGATTTTCGTATTTGTGTTTGTAGAAACACTGTGAGCATTTAATTTGTTTCAGTAGTTCACTCGTATTATTTCTAACTTCACTTTGAAGCTGGAGGGGTGGGCTGCCATTTTGTATATTTTTCCAAATGTTTCTGATGCATCCTAGGGAGCCAGATTTAGTGAGTGTATTTTTGTTTGTTTTTAATAAAGTAATAAATAACTTCACTTTGAACTGCAATTCCTGCTGTGAGTTATCTGGTTTGGGGACCAAGGAGGGAGCAGCCTTCCACAGTTTCATGTTGCGCTCCTACCCCTCTAGACGGGGGCGTAACAATGAGAAAATCAGGAAAATAGTCCTACGCAGGACTCTGCTGTGGAGTCCACATGTATTTTGGTGGGCATATCCTGATTGGCCGGCTATATTTATGCAAATTTCAGTGGACAAATGCATGCTTCTGATTGGAGGAGAGTATTACTCAGAGTCCAGTAGGAACTAGGATTATAATGCTGTAACCTTTGTTTATTGTCATAAGGCTGCAAAGAAAACTGTGGACCACTTTAGAGGAAAGGTAGGAACAGAAGTCCTACTACAAGTGGAAATCTCCACAGGCTGCCTTTAATTTCTTCATCAAAAAATCATTACAAGTTACAGAGCCACAACCTGAAATTGATGGTGTTTCAAATCAGTAAAGACAGCAGCATGTTCAGACAGAGCTCAGGTCTAGGGCTCAGTTTCATCTGTGTACACTGGTGTCTGACTCACTCCGCAGACTGGTCGCTGCATCCAGACTGGGGGAAAAACTGACACACATGCACCAGAGAGCAGAGAGTGTGTTTGTGAAGTAATAAGTGCACCTCTGTCTGTCTCACTCACACACACACACACAAGCTGTCCACATTGTCACGATGGCAACTGTTCAAGTTGTGACGTTGGAAAAGTCTTCACTCACGTCTCTTTGCACTACTACGGCAAAATAATTCACTACTTGTGTGTTACATTTTTGATGCTGCATTTCTTAAAATATTTTTGTCCATTTTAAAGAGAGATGGAAGGAAATGAGGGATAGAGATGCAACAAAGGTGAAGGCTGGACTTGAAGCTGCGACACTGCGATTTATGGTCAGGCTCTTAAGCCAAGGGGGCGCCTCTTTACAGCTGCATTAACAGGCCACTCAGAGCAAACTGTGAACACAACAATGACACATTATGACCTCATAAAGTTGGTTAAATGGGAATAAAAACTGTATATTTAGAAAAGTCTAAGGTATAGGTTTATCTATATGAGGAAGTTGTCGATTTCTTTTAACTCACTTCTTTTCAGATGCGTTCTCTCCGACTGGAGATGAGGCTTTAATGAATGTTGCGTCAGGAAGACAATGCTATTCATGCTCAGGCTCTAAGTTTTCTGTCTCACCCTGCAATTCACTCCTTGCATGCGTGCTTACTCACTATCTCTAGCTGTCTTTGTCTGGGTCTGTCAGTTGAGTCATCGGCTGATTTGTCAGCTGATTTACAATCAACCAACAGCACAGCGACACACCTTCTCAGTCAGCCTATCATCTTACTTCTCCTCATTTTTGATATGGCTCTTTTTCTGCTGCAGATCTTTCTTGCTGCAGTCCTGCACACCCTCCACCTCTCCATCACCATCTAGTTCAGGGGTAGGCAACCTGCGGCTCCAGAGCAGCATGCGGCTCTTTGGACCCTCTCCGCTGGCTCCCTGTGTCTTTAACATAAAATTGTACGGCAATGAATAATGACTCAGGTTTTTATTTGTCTTTGTTGTAGGCCTAAAGTGATTATTGCATCCTACAACTGTAAAAATGTGTACACATAAAAAAGAAATGTTTTCATGTTGCACCAACTAAAATGTGTGTTATACGTCGACGACCTGGCGCCTTATCCTCTTAATCTTGCTAAACTTCAATATCAGTGGTTAGCCTGGCCAATAATGGCTCTTTTAATAATAAAGGTTGCCGACCTCTGACCTAGTCTTTACAGATTGATCAGCCTCATCCGCCTCAGAGTCAGCAGCCACCACCACCACCAGTGTGTGGACTTCATGGGGGATTTATCCTGCTGCCACTCATATGTCCCTTAATCACAAAATATCTCCCTCTGGTGTCCGAGCGCAAAAGAATTCTGTTAAATCTTAATCATCACAAATCATGTGTTAATCTGTACACTCATATTCTGTATCAAACATTATCTTTACTTCATTCTTCTGTCTCTCCTGATTGAAATACTCCATTTGATTTGGGCCAGATTTAGTGCCTGGGTAGAGCTGGATTGTAATTTGGTCATAAACAACTGAGTATCTTGAAGCTCCTTGAATTTGTCTGATGATGTCAGAAGTTCCCGAATCTCGTTGTCGCTTCAGTTAGACAATTTCGTTGGCGTCTTAGTTTAAATGACGCTTCTTCTTCACCCAGAAGTTAACTACTGAACCTTTAATGATATTAATGAGGGCTGGAGAAAGCCTAAAGATTTTCTATATCACTGCCAACAGAATGAGTCCCAGTACTAACACCAAAACAATTACTTTTCCCAAACATTTCTAGGATTAATATCAACATATTTAAATTTTTTTAAAAATATAATCAAATGTGAAAAAACTGCTAAGTTCCTCTGTATCAAACAAAAGATAGTCTTATGACCTATTTAGATCAGCAAATATCAAACACAAGAAAACGAGCTAAAGAATGTGACCAAACATTTAAAGTCAACTTTCAATATTTGCCTCTTAAATGTACCATTTATCCATAGCGGATATATAATATACAAATTTATATGAACCCACCCTAACTCTTAGTCTGGACAAACAGATCTCGATGAGTCTTTCACCATTTCAGTGACTGAGAACAGCACTGTAGCGCTGTGTGGGAGCAGCAGTAGTGTAAAGGTTAGAGAAGCTTGTGGTTTGTAACTAGAGGGCTCAGACCTCAGGCTGGGTACTGACATGTGTCTCTTTATAAACTGCTGAGGTGCCCCTCCAGCTGCTCTGGCCGAGATGCAAACAAATAACACTGTGGCAGGTTTCTACAACAGCATATGTGCTCATTAAATCAACCCTGGGTAAATAATTATTTAAATACTGTTCACTCAGTTACTTAGAGCCAGTGCACAAAAATAAAAGCTGACCTCAATGACGAAGTGACGACAACTCACACCAGCCCACAGCCTTATTGAAACTGTGCTGAAGAGTTTACCGCACAGTGCAAAGACAGGCTCATACTTCAGCATGTCCACATCCACAGACTCATCATCATCATTTTAAGTTGTTATAGATGATTTAGGTTATCAAACAGTTGCCTTATTACATATCCAGACATAAGCATTTATTCAAAGTCATGTTTGTGTCCTCCTGGTGGATTTAAATCCAACATTCCCTCTCTTGTAGCTCAGTTTTGGTCTCCACCAGCTAAAAACAAGGCCTGTTTCATCCTCGCGGACCTCGCTGTTGCCTTCTAAATCAAAGAAAACTTTGGATAAGCAAAGATTTTTTTAATATCTATTTCATTTTACACCAATATTGGCTCTAAAAATGCATCATGTAATAATAATAATGTAATAATTTTACACTTTTAAAAAATACATTTTCTTTTTAAATTCTTGTCGTGATAGAAAAAACGGCTTAAGGTATATTTTTAAGAAATGCTGCCAAAAAAATCGGGCATTTCGGGCTGCAACAATTACAAAGGCAGCCCGTTTTTTAATTAATTTATCCTTATCCATACCAGGGGTCTTTGATTTCTGATTAGCTTGTTTAAGATTGTTTGTTTTTCCGCTAAATGGATGTTTACTAAGAAAAGACCTTTGTCCTGTCTGTGATGCAATAAAAATATTTGTTTTATTTATAAAAAGTAAGGTTATGTGATTCCAGTTTTTGTTATGTTTGATTTTTTTAAATTATTTTGGCCACAATAATCATACATGAAATGTATATATATATTTTTTATATTATACTACTATTTGATCATGCCTCTGTTTTATTTAAATCTCTTTGTGAAACACTTTTGTCGACGTTCAGTCGAAAGTGAATTATCTCTTCACAACAATCTCGTTACACCATGACCAAACTTCAGAACTTCTGTTTTCAGGTATCAGATAGTGAACTTCCTGTCAGCATGCGTGTCAGAGTTCAAGTGCATCTCTGAATCTGTGAAGGGGGCATGTTGAAGCTAAAACAGGGTTTTGAGCTGCTCTTCAACCCAAGATAATGAAATTAGTTTTTAAACTTACTACAGGGTGGGACAGACACAGTAGAGTAGGTGAATCTGAATCCTTTGTATCCTTTGCGGCTGGAGAATGAATGTGACGGAGAATAGCATTTGTTGTGAGTACATGTTGCCCATTTGCTATTGTCATTTACATGTTTTGCTTCTTCAGTTTCACTTCCCACTTCCATATGTCACAGTTTGAATAGCTGATCTACATTTTAAGTTCTCACTTCGCACCGATACACTCACACAGATACTTTTAGTTTAATAATGTTAACGTTCAAAGTTAGAAATAATTCGGCACTTGGAGGAGAAGTTGATGCATATTGTACAAATTACAGATTAACTGAAAAGGTGTAATGTTGATAAAAGCAGACCCTTTAAGATCATTTCAGGTTGATGCTTGTATGCTTGTATGTATATGATGTTTCTACGAGAACTTGTTTATACACTTAAATGTTGAAAAAACTCTTAGTTTTTCCTCATACTGTCTGTGCTGGAACACCTGTATTAACCCTCTGTCTAAACTACTCTGTTTAGCTGCTGCCTCTTTGAGCTCCCCTCCTGAAAAGTCCAGTTTGCTCCGACTGACTGGTCAGCCGATCTGAATCCTTTGTATCCTTTTCAGCTGGAGAATGACTGTGACGGAGAATAGCGGCAGTTTCTACTGTAAAAAATCACGAATACAATTCTTAAACACAACTGGACATGTTGCAGCAGGAAAATGATCCAAAATCAGGGCATCCAAGATTACATGTTTCCCTGATGTTAGCATGTAGCTACATGTAGCAGTGTAGGCTACATTTAAACACTAGCATAGTAGCATGCCCAGACAACCATACAAAGAAATCCTTCATAAGCTGACATCAGCTGGTCTCGAAAGAGGAAAAAACACTTGGAGTATTCAGAATGGTCTAAAGCCTGAGGTTTTTGCTCACTGATATTACTTCACCATACATTTACCTCATTTTCTGAAAGTCTTATATGTATATGACAGAAAATAAGGGAAACTATAATACTTCCCCTCAGAGGCAGCCCTGGCACATTTGGTGCCCTAGGTGAGCCTCCCCCTGGCTCACAGATTACATGAGAATGTTATAATTTACTGTCCCCAAATGCTAATTTTTACTAACTAGACTAGAGCTAGAATGCTTCACAATGTAAATCAATGCGACCCCTCTAGCTGTTCGTCGCGGCCACCGGCTGCTTAGAGGTAACGATAACTAGCTCTTTTCCTGCCGATTTCAACAAGGATTTCTTTCTCTACACATCCACTCCTCTCAGTAGTGTAGTGGTAGTTGAGTGGGCACCAGAGAGCTTTTGTCATTTCTATACGATAACTATACAGTGTGTTTCGGGGTTCACATGATGTCGGATAAATCGCTCATCTCCCCCAGAGAGCAGAGAAAGTGTAACAAGCTGGGAGGAGGGCCAGGGGGTGGAAGGGACTCAGAAAAGAAGGCCTCTCTATTATTTAGTAGGCTTTGCTATGTCGTTGTAGTCTTATGGCCTTATGTCATATTTCAAAATAACAGTAATAATAGTATTAGTAAAAAATAGTAAAAGATAAAATTTGTTTTTTCTTCCCCCACCAGTTGGAAACCTCTGGCCTATGCCACAGGCCAGCACTGCTTCCCCTCATCATCATCATCATTTAAAAATGGATCTATCAAATTTTGTGTCACAATGACATTTCTCACTTGCATGCTGCCCACTCTACTTGCTCACCTTATTTCCAGGCTTGGATGATCGAATCAGAATCAGTCTGTGCTTCTTCTTGAAGGGGCTCTTTAATTCATGACAATGATCGTAGTTTTCCAGGTCGAGCCTCTCTAAGCAGTTCTGCAGGTCCTGCAACACAAGGTTATGGGTTAATTATCTGCAAATATGTTGTTTAAATTAAAGGATAAAGCTGGTTATCTTAGCTTTTTATTAATATCAATGAATCAGTGCTGTGCTGTCTTTGTACCCAGATATATCTGATATCTGATACTGTTGTTAATTCTGAACTATTTTGTGTCTGTGATATGAAAACGGAACTGAATGTAACGGTTCAACAGTTGACATAAGTCTGTACAGTAATATGGTTCAAATTACTGAGTGTGCTCGAGTATGAAGACATGACTTGTGGCAGAAATGGTGACACACCTCATTTTCATACACCACAATCTCTGTCTTCTCCACATGGATGTAGCGGTCCTTATAGCTCGCCAGCAGTCTGCCGGGGGCCTTCTTCACCCAGCCAGCCTTACCCAGGAACTTTGGCTCTTTACTCTGGGCTGGGTCCTCTTTTGCACCCTGCAATGACAGAGGAAGGAAATCACACTCAACACACACCAGTGTACTTGCACAGGTCAGAGTGTCGTTATCACTTTCAGTTTGTCACGTTACCAAATGGTATTACACAGTACACTTGTACTAGAAAAGGACATAAGTATTTATTTAAGTACAACAGCTGCTCGTTTAGGGGCGGTATTGCCCGAAATGAGCACTGACCAGGAAGAAAAAAAGCATGAGGAAGAAGAAAAGATGGCTCTTCAATTGGCCAGGACCAAAAATGGAAATCCATTGTGGCTAGCCACAAGCAACTGCAATATATAGTTCTCTGACCACATATCAATAAGCGCCTGCACCTCCTCGCTACTCCACGACTGCCCATGAGACATTTTCCACCTTTTTCTGTTTTAACCTCTGCTTCTCCCTGTTCACGCTGTTGGCTTTGTTTTTTCTACCCAAAATATGTCACTTTCTTTCTTTGGTTCACTTCCTCTCTTTGGTTCGCAGGATAGTCCGTTTGCATTTCCCACTGTAAGTGAACCGCACCAGGGTCCACTTGCAAGTGAACCGAGATCCCCAGTTTTCAAGCAGACCAGGGTTCGCTCGTTTGGTCCGCACTAGAGTTTGAATGATGTTCACACCACTCCAAACGAGCCGAACTATCTGTGGAAGCGGACCAGGGTTCGTTTAAAGCGGACCAAATAGCGCCATTGTGAATGTGTCCCCAGTGTAAAAAGTGCTTTGAGTGATCGGAAGACTAGAAATGCGCTATACAAGTGCAGGTTCATCATTGCCTGCTTAAGTTGCCCATTTTGTGTGTAACACCCAGGTCTTCCATAGAAAACAATGGGAGTTTTATACCATCAGTGTGGTTTATGCTGTTATCCCGAGCACAAGGTTTGCATGCCAGAAAATGCTGTAATAATCCCTTTTGACATAAAGGCTCCAAAAATTGCGGCAGCACTTGGTTGTGCACCTCTGAATTTTTGTAACTAGGCGCCCACTGTGTGTGCTGTGCTTTTTAGTTTAACAGGGGAGACTGGCCGAAAAGGTTCGCCTGTGCAGACATCTCTACAACTCTTGATTGAGAGACTACGATGACAGTCAAATGGCCTTCTTGGAAAGAGACAGCCACCACACTGAGGAAAGAAGAGGCTCTTTGCCGCAGCGCGTGGAGGAACTTGAGAGATCTCTGCAAAAGCCAAAAAAACAAACAACAAAAAAAAAACATCATGGAAATGGTGGCAACCTTGGGGGAAACAAAGTGGTAAAAAATAATTTCAACTTGGAGGTAGGTGACAGTAGGCATGCGTGAAAAAAAATTGATACAGCATAGCATCGCAAAATTTTGTGGAGCAATATTGTTTTGATACACGGACGCCAAACGATTAATATTTGCAAATACAAATTAAACTTTTCGTAGCCTAATAGAACAATAAAATCCATTTTTTAGTCCATGACTGAAATGAGAAGAACAAACATTGTTTATCTAATTAGATAGTTTTCCTTTAGTGACACAATTTGAAAAAAGGTAATAAATCACATTATGTGTTGCTGCAATACACAGCATATTCAACAATGTTTAAAATTGCAATAATATTGTATTGTGACTTAAGTATCGTGATAAAACCATATCATGATGTTTCTGGTGATTGCCCACCCCTAATCGACAGTTATAATTATAGTACATAAATGTAATATTTGGCAGCATGTTCGTGTTTACTACTGTTGCCAGGCAGCCTACTTTTCTGGTAACGTTGCTCACTTCTTACTCATACACAAAATATTTTGGTTGTGCACATCCTGGCATTTCGGAGGATACTGCAACAAACAACGTGTTGAGTATAAAAGCCTCTGTGCACACGCACCATCCACAGAGGCCCGCTCAAGTACAACAGTTGCGACTGGTGTGACATTATCTGTTTGTTGCATGACACAAAGATGTTACAGGAGAGTGAACAGTTACATGTGTGACACAGTCCTCTAAAACACTTGCTAGTGAGACAGTTTATAATATGCAATGGCTCCTTCCAGTTTTAATATTGATAATAATTAATTGATATTCATGTGTTTAAGTGCTATCCATAAAAGAGTTACCTTAATATTTACATTTAATCATATTTGCTCCTATGGTCTATGGAGCCATATGTTGCTCTTAAGCTGCTCTCCAGTGAGTCTCTGTGACTTCTATAAAAAATGTCACATAAAAATTAACATTGAACATGAACATTTTTAGTTATCATTCTCTGAGTAAGAAATTCTTGCATTCTCCAACTGTACATGTGTAGCTTATGCACTGAATTAAAAAGAAACTGAAATGTCCGTCATACGTCTGCGGCCTGTCACCATTTCCACTAAATTTTGCCAAACCTCATCAGCGGTGGCTCGTCTTGAGCCTCCCTGGCTGGGCAAGCAATGGATTCCAAATCCATAAAAGTAAAAGTCTCAGAGAAACTACAGAATTTAATCGTGTGTGGACATGGCGTAAAATTAACACCCACCAAGCGCCAATGGCGGGTAAAAAATGTGTCTGGCATGTAAAACAAAAACACACACCCGCCAGTGGCGGATGGAAAATTTTGAATTGCATGTGGGTTTTTTATGTGCTTCGACCATTTCTGCCAGCTGTGTCGGACTATTTTGACCCCCCTTATTGTACGTGTGCCGGGAACGCACGACGTCAGCTACCGGAACCCTGGGCATTCTATGGTAACTTCTGACACATTTCTGCCGTGAAGCCACCGCCAGAAAAGAGGAAAAACGAAGATGAACATGTTGGACTTGGACAAGAAGAACAGACAGTTAAATGGAGTACAAATGTCGCACGGCATTTTATTGAAAAATGGAAACTAGACGAGGCTGGCCAGCCGCGGTCATGGCTGACCTACGACCCGCACACCAACACGATGAGCTGCAGCCTTTGCCACAAGCATGCCAAAGAAACACAAAGGACAGGGTTGGATTTTCCTAAAGTTGGATTTTCATACTAAAAACGTAAGGTAATTATTTTTTGTCAAACAAGGCATGATTTTTTTATTTGGCTGGTGAAAAATATGTTTGGCCGGTAAATATTTGGAGGTCACTAGCCAATGGCAGATGAGGTAAAATGTTAATTTTACACCCTGTGTGTGGACAGATTTGTTTGCCTCCACTGCCAGCGATGCAATGTTAAAGTACCAAATAATCATAAATAGCCCACTGCAGAGGAGCCACCTCGTGGTAAAACAAATTTTTGAATGCTCATTTAGACCTAACTTTAATGTTGATAATGTTGATTTATTTATTTTTTTACATATAATTCCGGGCATACAAGGACACAAGGCAGGCTCTTTTGATAGTTAAGATTGCAGATCCCTAGTCTGAGGCAGTGAGACCAATCATTGCCTCACTCTAAGCAGAGGTTGCTCTTTATTTACACAGTGCTGCTTCGAACCTCTCCCAGTTCTATAATGTAAGACATGGTGATGTAAGTCTCAGAAGAAATGCAGCTGTGTGATCACTTTATGCTCAGAGGGAGTTTACAGAGTGAGAGCGAGTGAGAGAAACCCAAGTTCTGCTTAAAGTGTGCTCTTATTGCAAAAAATAGTTTGGCGTTAGAGAACTCGGGCTGACGCCTGTTAGGAGCAGCAGCTCTCACTTCTTATGAGGCTTTTTCATTTCTGCCCTCTTCTTTAACAGAGGGCCTCGCCTCAGACTTTAACACCTTCGGACTGTCACCACTCTGTGCCTTCCTCTGCACATTAGCTGCCTGCAGGTTTAGTCCCATCACTGTTTGTCCACAGATAAGTGATAGCATGTCACCTCTGTTTGCAGAGCAGCCAAAAAGGGCAGTATGTCAGTGCACAAAGTGAAGAGCATGGTGGCAGCAGCTGCTAGGCAACACAAAACACACTCAGTGGTCTGATTAATAAGGAAACTGTGACCAAAATAAACCGGAACTGAAACTCTCTACATGGATAACGAAAATGGTACAGAATGCTGCTGTGTTCAACCTCTTCACACCACGTACTTACAAAGACGCCAGCGTGTTTTGGGAATGAAGGCAGATGCAATAAACACCTTAAAAAAACTCAGTAATGTAAGCTAAAGTGTTTGACATGACAGCGATAGTGACAAAAATGGCACAATGGCTTAAACCAGTAGTTCTCATCTGATGCAAATCTACGTGTGTCGTGGGATCTTGTGATAACCACACATTATTATTGCAATATTCAACTGGGCGTATACAAAAAGTTATGAATGAATTTTTAATTGATTGCATCAGTATGTTGTGAGCATCCATTTCCTAATAAAGAGGCAAACTCTACCTTATGAAATGTACTGAATTTGATTTTAATTGAAAAAACCCTCACGGGGAATCTATTTGTCACTGTTCGCGCAAGGGAATTTTAAGTGTGGCTAAATGAGACTTCAGTGTCATCACACTTTACAGCCTCATTGTGGTGGTGTCGCTGACGTCATGCAACCCTTGTGCAGTTTGTTTATAGCCTAACATTAGCTTTTGAAATCATACATAGAAGTATCATAAACTTTTGTTTGCTACATCTTAGTTTCTGCAATAATCCAAAATGTAAACGGCAGTGTCATTTTACTACAGTATGAATGTATTTTCACTTCTCACCGAGGCTGTTTGGCTCTAACACCTTGGAATTATTTGCTTCAGTCATCAAAGGTGTATTCACAAATTGACATAGTACAGTACTTAGAAGTATATTTAGAAGGAAAAAAAGAAGCTGTGTATACTAAACATATTGAATAAAGTGTTGGTTGGAATAAGAACATAATATGTGAGTTGTCTTGTGAAATTTTTCTGAGAATAACTGTGTACTCTGTGCCATGAAATCGTTCTGATCTGTTGCTACTACGAGTCAGACTTTTAACAGCTGCCCCAGTAAGACGAAACTTTTAATGGCACTTTCCTAAGGGATATTTCGGCATCAGTAATCTCCAGACTTTGTGGAATATGTACAGAATTAAACGACATGGAAAAAAAAGAAGTTTGCAATGATTTGCCTTTTTTGTCTCAAACTTTTGTTTGCTACGTCTTATTTTTTGCAATAATCCAAAATCCAATGGAAAACTCCCATCTGCTTTTTGTCGAGAGAACAAACTTCTGTGTTGTGCTACAAATATACATCTTCCCTGCAGCATCCTTCCATTGTAACTGCTGCCAACTTCCATGAAATATAAACTTGGGTCTGAACATATATATATAGACCTGTGGAGTAAGCGTAAACCCAGATACACTTCTTCCTCATGGTGATTAAAACAGTGACTGAAATGCAGGTGTCTGCAAAATTCACAGCCTTTGTTTCTGTTGGAGGAATTTCCACAGGATATCTTTTTTTTTCCTTTTTTTGGGATTAGGTGGGAGGTCATCTCACTGTTTTTCCACTTTCACTGTAGCTGCAAGTGCTTCTCCACTTGGTAAACAGCTGTGCAGCTGTGAAGAAAGGAACGCCAGGCGGGGAGGAGAGACGTGCCAGATAGAGCGCGAGAAGGGCAGAAATGAAAAGCTACTTTGTGAAACCACTTCAGAGTGATAGAGTGCTGTAGTGATAATGCAATTGGGATAAGTTCATCACAAAAAGACAAAGCAGCGTCACTGTGCGCTTTCGAAAAGCCCCCTCTGGGCACAGTGTGGCGTTGGCATGCCTCTGACACGGGTGAACATGGAAAAAATGGATGGTGCTAGATTGAACACGTCAGTGCAGCGTAACGCTCACCAAACCCTTGCAACAGAGCAGCAGTGAGAGGTTTCCATTACTCAGGGCTCAGCTGACTACTATAGCTCTGCACTGTGATATCATAATTTTGGACTAACACAGGAAGTCTGCTCTTCACTGAAACACACACCTAACCAAAACTTCAACCCAAAACTGCCCACACAAGTTTGTGCAATCTATAAGCTGTTCTATCTGTGGTGCTGCGGTGAACACTGAGCTGTCACCTACCGCTGTGCAGGTGGAAATTATTTGCAGAGACAAGTGCTAATGCAGTTTTAAAATTACAATGTGCTAAAGCTAAGTTATCTCATGCGAGCTGGGTCTTAAAAAAGGAAGAGAAAACAGAGCGCAGGGTTTGGCGGAGGAGGCACACCTTAGCAGACATGTGTTTCTGATGAAGCTTTAGGTCAGGGAGCATCTGGCATTCATTGATTTTCATGCTGACCTGCCCAGTTTGAAGTCACCACAAGCCTCTCTGGAGCTCACACTTTACCCTCACTAACCCCGCACGATTCGAGCCGGGAGACGACAGCGAGGGTGGAAAAATATACTGTTTTGCTGGTATAATTAAACAGTTATTAGTCAGTCTTAAATAAAACAGGAGTTACTGCCCAGCCAGTGATGTCACCACTTCTGCCTGACAAAAGCTGCACAAAAAGAAGGCTGCTTTGATTCACAATCTCTGACTTCAAAACTGTCAAAGATGCTTGACTTCAATGTGAGGGTGTACTTCCTGTTTTGTGCCGTTGCTGCGAGTGTTGTCACAGCCAAATTCATGGCAATAAATGACAGGAGTGTTTCACCCAGAGCTGCACAGTCGTCCACACCCAAGCATCAGAAACAGACAGGCTTGGTCGTTGCTCAGTGTTGCATTGGGATTTAAACAAGCCAGTCACATACACGATGTATGTATTCTGACATGATTTATACTGAAACTTTCCTGCATGCTTCTATGTTTAAAGACAGTAACGCCTCTGTTCTACATATCACACCACAGACCACAGATGGGCCCAAAGGCTCTGATCGCTAACAATAGAATAAAAGCACTGACTTAAATATAAGCGCTCTTCAGTTCACTGTCATATAGCATACTGTCTCTACCAGTATGGAGCCGTTACAAAGACACCTCACTGCCTCCTTTCACTCACGGTGGAGACTGGATAAACTTTCTACTTGTATCTTTCTAACTTAAGCTAAGAAAGTGCTGAAATCACTGGCTAAAAAACAACCGGACTATGATCCTTCACCTTGACCTTTAGAGCTAAAGCAAAAGGGTTCGTAATACAGGCTAAAAAAGTAACGCCTCATCTGATGGTGGTGCAAGAGTGGAGCTGTGTTTCTCAGGTTTTTTAATAGAGCAATCGACGCGCAGGGAGGAAATCTATTTCTAAATCGCTGTCATGGCCTTGTGTGAACGTTTGTGCACACGACACAACAGTCTTAAGACACAGCCGTTATTCTGAACTCCAAGTGTAAATAATGAGAAAGGTGCCTCATATCAGCAGTAAGAAATGAAAGTTTCCATACAGGATACAATTATTGATTCTTTTTATTCCATTTTTTTCCCTGCTGAGGGACCACAGATTCAAAATGGCTTTATCGCTAAATCTGGCTTAATGGTTGTGTTGTGTGTGGTCCATTAACACTAATGAACTAAATTAAATAAATGCCCATCACTGTTTTCTTATGCCCGCCATGACGTCTTCAAATATCCTGTCAAAAGTGAGGTGTATGCAGAGGCGTCCCTTGGACTTGAGGGCATTAGGGCTTAGCTCAGACCTTTGCTGAGCGGTCCAGGGGTTTATGAACTCTGGCACCTTATTTACATTAGAAGTACAAAAACAAAATCCCAGTGTGAATAAATGTATTCTTATTGTGGACTAGAAAATGGTTGGGTGCCACCAGACACCCTAACGCAGGCTCAAAGTTAAAGGTTAACTGGTTAATGGTGTCTCCAGGACCACATTTTGCAGTGATGACACACACACCACAGACTCACAACGTTTTCATGGCTAGCAACAAGGAATTTAACTGTCTAGATGATTAATAAATCAATTAATTGAGAATCAAATTGGCAGATTAATCAGTGATGAGAACAACCATCAGTTGCAGCCTTAACTGTCTGTCAGCAGCACAAACTTTAGCTTTCGCTCTGTGTTACTGCCGCCCATGATTAGAAAAAAACAAACAAACTTATGAACTAAACTGAACAAATGCCCATTATAGTTTTCTGGAGCCCAATATGTTGTCTTCAAATATCTTGTTTTGTCAAAGCAACAGTTAGAAACCCCAAAGATACTCACTTTACAACAATAAGAAAAGAGAAGAGTAGCAAATCTTCACATTGCAGACGCTGGAACCTGAAAATATTTGGCACTTTTTCTTGATAAATTACTCTTATAACACATTAAATACAATCATATCAATCAGTCATCAATGTCTATATCAATTTCTGCTGGTCAATTAGTCACTTAGTTGCCTGATTGCTTCAGCTCTATTTTCTATAGTTGCCTCCGGCTGAAGAGAAAACCAGGCCCAGCATGTAAAGAACCAACAGACAAGCAAAATGACTTCAACTCACCAAAAAAAAAGTCTGACGAAGCAAAACCTGATCGTGACCATGACTCACTTTCTGTTTTATGCCCCGGGCATCAAATTCTTTCAGTCATAGTCAAACAAAGCGGAATATTTAAAGTGCTCTATGCACTATGTATGAGTTGTCTGGACACACTTCTCAACATGGAGATGGCTGAGGCACCAGCTGGAAGCTAATGGTGCTAACTCCATAAACAGGGTGCTGACAGAGCTAATGGTGGGATTGCACAGTAGCAGCAATGAGTGGGATGCACACATGCACTAACATGCACATGAGGCCGGATCGGCTTTTTACGACAAACCACAGAGAAGCTCAAATTACAACTCACACAGGGAGCATGACTTCATTGTCTGCTCCGGACTCCAATATATATCATTACATAGAAAAGAGTTGATTGCTGCTTTATTAATGCCCTGAATGCCACGTACAGAACTTTTAAAAGTTTTCTCGATAAGCCACAAAATCCATATAAAATGCTTCCTCTTAAATGATGACAGCTGGACCAACAAAAATCTGAACTGCAGACATAAACTGGCTGAAACTGACCAAACTAATGAAGCATGTCATGACCAATCATATTCATGCAGGTGTACAGCGCAGTTACTATAGCCTGAGGTTTCTTACCATACCTCTGCTTAACTCCACCACCCCAACCTCCACATTATGACATTATGTGCTGTATTTATTGTATTGCTGATTTAACTACAGTTTAATTTGAGTTAAGGTGGTATTAGTTCTCCCAGCAGCATTATTCGAGAGCTCCCAAGTTTTTTGGCCGAATGTAACTGTACAACTATTTGCTATAAATGGTCAATTCTGTCTTCTTCCCCATCCAACGGGGAACACTGAAACACAGGAAGCTCCTGGAAAAAGTTATTTTTCCATCAGGTAGGTGTGGCGGATGGCTCTAAATACTATGATGCCCAAGAGCCTGTTGCTATGAAGAAGACAGTCAGAGGTGTGGATCAGAGCTATAGCAAATTCATAACGCTTTGGACCAAAATATGGCACCAAACAAGAAAAACTACAGACCAACTTGTGATCAGATCAGTCTGATAAAGTGTCCCGCGACTTAAAACAAATGTGGGCTGAGGCATCCAATATCTCGTGGGTAGAGCGGGTGTCCCATGTACAAAGGCTACGTCCCTGCTGCAGTGGCTGTGGGTTTGGCTCTAGCCCATAACCCTTTGCTGCATGTCATCACCTCTTTCTCCCCCTTTCACGCTTCAACTGTCCAATGATAAAAACGCCAGACAAAAAATCTTAAAAACAAATTTGGGCGAGGGGTGTATTGGGGGCGGTCAGTTGCCCCTTCCCTACTTCCAATCCCCCCACCTCTAGCCCCCTTGCTCAGACCACATCCATCTTTTAACTGGGTCATCATTTTGATCTCAACTACATCTCTGTAAAAGTTCGTGACTGCATCTTGCATAGTTGTGACAAACTGGTGCTGACAAAGTCTGATCACAGACAGACATAAACACCTGGCAAAACAAGCGGTAACCTCTGGAGCTGAAAAATGAAGCCAACACAGAAGTGCTAAAAACTGCAGTTTCTCTAATGGCCACTTGGGGCTGGCTCCACAGGCCAGTCAACCCCCACAGACCCCTGTTAAAATCAGCAGAAGTAAGCATGATTACAAAAAAATAGTTTTGGTCTCGAGAGCTAAATTCCTCCTTCATGACAACTGTGGGGGTGAATTTTTATATTACTCATCTGTTTACATTTTATTTCAGGCTGTCTGCTGATAGCGTCCTTAGCTTCTCAGTCAGATCCACCCCTCACTCCTCCACAGCGCCAGCCTCTCGCCCAAATATCGTAACTTCTGGCTCCAAAAAAACCACAATGGCTACGGCTGAAATGCCGAACCTGAGGCTTCAAAATGGGAGTCCACAAACCAATGGGGGATGTCATGGTAGCTACGTCCATTATTTTTTACAATATATGGGTGGGATACTCAACATTCTTTGCCCAGGGCCCACTTTTGCAAAAGTCAAGTGTATGCTAGTCTCGCCACCAGACAATCAGAGATCTCCGCCTTCTGATAGTCTGGGGACACTCCTTTCTAAAGTGTGTTTAACACACCGGAGAAAAAGGCTGGCAACAAAGCAACGCCTCTTGCATTTTTTAAAAGGACACGCCCTCCCAGAAATGTGCGCTCCCCCTTTTCTCGTCTGCAAGGACACAAACACATAGAGAGCTTGAAAATGGATGCTGAGAGTTTTATCTCCATTTTATCAATCGTGTGCTCAGTCCACAAGATTGTGGAAATGAAGGACTTACAGCGACTTTTTTTAAAACTTTTAACGCAGTCGGACTATGTTTACGAGCACAAGAGTTCAGCGAGCCACCGAAGGACCGCCCTGCGGATTTACTATTGGTTCTGCAACGTAGGGAGTTTTTTTAAACTCTGAAATTGTATCCGCCCATCTAAACACAAAATCAGGGAGAAAGTCATCAGTCTTTAGTTAAGCAAAGCATCTAAAGACTGACTTGTGAGTCTAAGTGTATGCTGGGGCGTTCAGGGCTTAGCTCAGACCTTCGTCGAGGTGTCCAGGGGTTCTCCCCTGGCATTTTTTTTGATAACCAAGCTCTATTTTGACACTTTTAATGAACTCTGGCACTGTATTTAGATTAAAAGTACACAAAAAAATCCCAGTGTGAATAAAGTTATTCTTATTGTGAACTAGAAAATGGTTGGGTGCCACCTGACACCCTATCGCAGGCTGCAAGTTGAGTATCACTGGTTTATGGTGTCTCCAGAAAGCAGCCTTAATTGTTTATCAACAGCACAATCTTTAACTTTCGCTCAGTGTTATTGGTGCCCACAATTTGAAGTTCAATGATTAGATGATTGTTACTGAAATGCACTGCGGAAACATATTTATACACACAGGCTTGTGCTGTTTCAAATATTAACTTCATGCAGGGCGTCAGTAGCTTAGTGGCTAGAGCAGGCACCCCATGTACAAGGCTGTTGCCGCAGCGGCCTGGGTTCAAGTCCAGCATGTGGCCCTTTGCTGCATGTCATCCCCTCTCTCTCTCTACCCCCCTCAAACGTACCTGTCCTGTCCATTAAAGGCAAAATGCCCTAAAAATACATTAATTTCACACTCATCCTGGCTGTGGAAGTGCTCCAACTGCCAGTCACCTGACATTATGTAGAAAAAAACAACAGGACTTTTACTTCCCACTTTGCAACTCTGTGAACAGGACACAGGTCCTGATCTATGAAGAATAAAAAGTGAGAAATATGGAGAAGTGTCAAAAAACAAACAACAGTATTACTTCACTATTTCTATTTAATCCTAAATTAACCCCTTGTGCAGTGAGTAGAAATGAGCAAAATGTCCTCCACAAGAACATTTTCCTCGTCTTTCCATCTTTTGTTTCTGCAAGGACACAAATTCCAGAACACTCGCATGCATTCACTATTGAGGACTTTCCTTTTTCATAAAAGCACTTTCCCAGAAAATTGTCAGCGGTGCCCCAGTAAGACGATGTGTACACACACACATCCATTGTGCAGCACAGGCCTGGATAGCAGGACGATGATGAGAGAGGGTTAATTGTTTTCTGCCTGACACATAATGTAGCAGTCTGTTTCCTCTTTGCTGAATGGGTCAGGCAGACACCTCACACTCTGCACTCTGGGTCAGTGGGATGGCGATAAAAGGATGACTCACAGAGCTGAGACAAATGATCATCATGGAAGGGCCACAGTGTTTCAGAGGTGAAAGATAAAGAAGATAAAGGGCAGAGTGTGAAGCAGAGGAGAACGGGAAATGACAAATAAAAAATAAAGACACAGATAAGAACCCAACAGCTGTCAGTCGGCAGCGGGCCAAGCAGTGGGTGTTCATACTAACAGTCTGTCCAGTCATAAACACCAAGCACTGGTTTCAGATCAGCTTAGATATAAGGGAACAATATCCAAACCACAACAGTTTCAAAACGAGAAGGGTCAAAATGAATTTCACTTTTTGTGAGGAGAAAATATAAACTACAAACCGCAGCTATTGAGCACATTTTCCTACTTTCGGAGGGGGTTAAAAAAGATGTTTGGACACGTTAATGTCACAGCATCTCACACCACTCACTAGAGCACATCACACCTCTTCACATTTTCCGACAATCGGCAAAGAAAATGCAAATTTATGTGCTTTTCCTTCTACTACTGTCTCAAGAGGGCCTGCAGTGGCCTATGCAAAGACGGTATGTTGTAACCATAAGTCATCATTAATTTGTTGAATCTGTTTCCACTGCACTTAGTCACATTCACCATTTATCAATACACCAACTTTATCACCTCTCCCAAACATAAACCTGCAATATTTCTAGATTTTTCCAAATTTTTGTTGTTTCCACTGAGGGGTTTTCTTTTTTGCGCAAACTGAAAATGCACCAAAAAGAGGTGGATGGAAACACACCGACTGTCTGCCAACAAACTGCCTGTTTATGAGCTGGAATTGAAGCATTACTACTGCCTAGTTATCACGTTCTCAACAATTACTGCACAAATAAAGTTACAGTACCGATGTCCTCAGGTGGAACCAAAATTTCTTGAAGCCTGAAGAGCACTAGAGAACATCTAAGGACCTCTGTCACTGCAGAATGAATAAAACTTGAATATGACTTTGATATTTTTCAACCTGGACCTTATTTTCCTATGCTTTGCGTCTCAGAGTGCTTTCAGACCTAGAGTTGTCTTGCTTTGGTCTGAGTCAGGGACTAATTTTGTTGCGAAGTTGTATAATTGCCTAGAGTTGGTTCGTGTTCTCACAGCAGCATTTACAAGAGGACCAGATCAAATATCTGTGCGAGAAAGTTGCTCTTGATTGGTCAGAATTTCCATGCGGGAAAAATACAGGAAGTAAACAAAACGTTGAAGAAGAGTACACTTGCAAGATAAATGTGACACTTTCTAATGTCACAATGGAGGGACAACTACGCAGGTTGATTTTAGCGCTGCTCATCGTGGACTATATTGCTGTCATTGTTCATTTTAGTCAAACCATACAGCTTGAAAACGAGGTGCGGCTCCAACTAGAAAACAATGTTTTGATGCATTGGATGTGCTGAATGTGCATATTAAAGCAGTACAGGAGGAGGTGCACATTAATAATCCTCCAGGACTGTAACATGCTCATGTTTAACCCAAACAATGTGTCATGTGACTGCAGTTGGTTCAGATCCAGGTCAAACACCTTCTCACCACAAATGAACTGCACCAGAGTTTGTTTGTAACCGAGACCCCCTCCAGTTGTTGTGATGCGCATCTGAGTGTGATTGCTGTGTTCACACCTGCCCACATGAACCGCACTTAGGGGGCAAACAAACTTGAGTTCTATTGAACTGGACCAAACGAGACAGGTGTGAAAGCACCCTTAGAGACTAATGGGAACACAGTTTTTCAAAATGGTCCAGTATTGAGTGAGACCGCTGCAGATGGCAGCTGTGAAACAGACTGCAATGGAACCATTAGTGCACCGTCAAGTGTTTGTTTTTGCCACTGACAAACTCAGATTATTCTGTCAGTGTCTGACAACATTATGGAAAGGATCCCTTCAGAGTTCGACCTTTTTGTTGAAGAGTTACGTCCTTTTTTTTAACCAGAAGCAGCCCCTAAATCGCTTTCCCCAAAGCCACCAGACTCTATTTAAATAAACAGTGATTTTATCTTTATCAAACACACTTTATTTAAACTCAATTGACGCAAAATAAAAGTCACAAAAAACATCTTGGTCCGTCTGTCCAATGTTCCAACAATCACCAACTCTGGTTTGGTTGAGATAAATCCTTAACTCACCCAGTTGGATGTGAAAACATGCTGCCTCTATGCACGCTAAAATTACTGTTTATTTAAATGGAATCTGGTGGGTTTGCTGTTTCTGGTTTTAAAAAAGGATCTTCCTCTTTTACAAAAAGGTCTATCTCTGTAGGGATCCTTTCCATAATCTTGCCAGACACTTTGAATAATAGTCTGAGCCTGTCAGTGGCAAAAATAAACACTTTTAGTGGATGTGAATTAACGGTGCACATATGTCCTGAGTGGTTACACTGCAGCCTGTTTCGCTGCAGTGTCTCGCTCAATACAAGTGTTACTGGCTCACCCTTTTTCTACTTTAATGGCGGTGGCCTTGTGGGTAACCTGTGAGGGTGAGACGTGTGCTTTACTGTATGTGTGAAGGGAAGCAGCTCTCTCAAGGTGTCATGGTGAAGACAGCAGGCAGCAAAGAGTGATGATAGTCAGAATACTAGTGTCACAGACTCCAGTTAGCAGCGTCGAATGCTGACGTACTCTTACATCTTCTTCTGGAGCCTTTTCAGGCAGTTTATGTCCTGCTGGCCTTCGCCCATTTGAGCTTTGGGAAGCCCCAGCTGCACTGGATGTCACTGTCTCATATCACAAAATGTCCATAGTTGTCCAAGTTTTAAAGCAAACGATTAAATCTGTTTTATTCAAATATTACAAATAATGCCATATAATGTAACCTCCTTCATAACGTCATTCCTCCACGTATAACTTGAAATACAGTTTTCTTGAAATACAGTAGCAAAATCAAAAGAGTTCAGATTGTTAATGTGTTACATCATAATGTTATAATGATGTTTACGGATTAAGTTTTCACTTGATTTTAGGGCAGGACCCGAGTCCCGCCACCATCTGCTGCACAAGCATCTACTCAGACTCCAATGCTGATGTCACACACAATGACACACAATGTCATCCAAAAAACACAAACACAGCACTGATAAATGAAATCAGCGACGGAAAATGCAACCTTTTAAAGTCATCATCCAGACCACACCGCTATCACAGCTGTTCCTGTTTGAAGAAGTATTCTGGCAAATCACTTACAAATCTGGAAATATCCCTGTTGTATTTCTTGACGTCTGTACCTGATGGAAACCATTTAAGCATGTGCTCTATTTGTAGCTTCAGCTCTGCTTATGGCCTTAATTTCACCTACATCATCTGCATTTAATTCTGACAAAGTGAAAGTTAAAATTGTCACACTGGGCCAACACACTTCATGGTGGAAGATGCATGTGAGAATAAGGTTTAACTGTGGGCTGCAGCTGTTAAATGGTTGATAGCCTTCATAGTCTGGACTGGAGAGTGACTCTAGGAGAGTAGGAAAGACTGTATTTAATCATGTCAGATTCTGGATGGAGAAAGGAAGGGAGCTAAGAGTTTGTAATCAGTGTTACAATAAAAGGGCGGGGTACAGCATGCTTGAAAACGCTTGCAACAAGTTCCCCGCATACTGTAGGTAACTACTTGACTTCCTTTTTCTAGCAAGTCGGCTTCCTCAAAATGCCACATTTCTCACTGTTTCATTACATTACATTGTGTGTGATGTGTGTTTTAAGGATAAAATGTTGAGTTCTTTAATGCAGATGCCACAAATTAAAATTTAAAATGTCCTTAGAATAGTGTATTTTGAGAAAACTTCACATTATTCTTACCCTGTTGAAAACTGTGAGCCAAATATCGTTTATAAATACGGCAAATCAGAATTGACTTGGGTATTATCAAAACAATAAACGTCATTAAACCTTTGTTAGCAATTTTTCTGACACTTTGACTTGTCGTAGTAAATTCGGCTTAGGTATAATCCACCAGGTATATTTCATTTGTGAAACCTCACCCTTTAGACACGTTATACCTCATATCCTCCTTGGCTGAAACGAACCGTTATGGGGCGTGTGTAGCCCAATACTATATGATGAAATGCAATGCACACATGAGATAAATAGGTATTATAATGAAGCCGAATTTGCTGGAGGGCATATCTAAGTCAGAAAAGGTTTGATTTTTTGTTCTAAAAGTTATGTGTTTACATCCAGACGTAGCGCTACACTAAAATGCAGGATTTTTAAACGGGGTTTGCAACGCTCCAGTTTTCGTCGCTATTCTTATGGACTCTGACCAAGAAGTTGATGAAACAGATTGACAGGTGGGCAGGTGCTTTGTGCCAAGTTGTGTTGACTTTAAATGGCTGCAGAAGAGAGGCTGGCATCGCTATAAAATCCCAAATTAACTTGTTTTTCTGATGAGTATCAGCCTGCCACCTCTTTCTATGGGCCCTAACTTTGCTCTAATAACTCGGTCGCGCCCTTGCAGAGTTTTGTGCTCCCTGAGTTTATAACATCACATGCATACTCAAGTATTCACTCTCCTAAAGTATCTTAAAACTACAGCCCTGCATTGCAAAGACGGCTACAAAGAGCGAAGCAGCACACACGGAGGGACTGAAGTGACTACTCACATCTTCCATGATAAAGGACCAAAATCCGTTATGTGAGCGCTGAGCAGCCTGAAATCACTCGACGTCGCCCTTATCCTCGCCAGAAACTGTTTACGTCTCCCCAGTTGGTCTGCCGCTGACACATTTCCAACAGCACACGTCAATGAAGAAAATAAGGAACCGTGCCGTTTATGACACTAAGGGTCGTCTCTGTCTTTTTTTTCCTGTTTAGCCTCAGTGAAAAAAAAGTTCGCAGAAAAAAGTTTGGTTTCCGGTTGAAGTCCCTTTTACACACTTGAATCAAATAGTCTGTCGAGGAGGAGCAACACGGGGCAGCAGCGTCTGTGCATCATCCGAGGCATCCTGATTCAAACTCTGCAGCGGAGACACTGTTGAGAGGAAAGTTTATCCGATGTGCATCTTGTTGCTTTTCTCGGCCTCATGATCAGATCTGCAACCGAAACAGGCTGCAAACAAACTGCAGCTGCAGCATCATCCCCTGAGATTCATAGAAAGCAGTCCTCCCATCACAAACTTTATCTGGAGGAAACATATCCGCTGCTCATCAGACTGTAAAGGGAGGTATTTTCAGGGCTGTTGTTTGACTAGATGCTTTCATTCATGCTTTTTAACATTAAAAAAATCCGTCTTTGTCAGGACATACGGATGATGAGCATTATAGTGGCCTCTCATGTTACTGCACCCAACACTTCCTGGTAGGTGTGGCTGTCTCTGGGCCTGTTGGGGGGATTTTTAAGGCTTGCAAAGGAGCCTCAAAGACACACTAAAAGCTTTTATTTAAATTTAAAAAAAATAGATTACTTTATCAGTGGTTAATAAAAAGACGTAGTAGTGCTACTAGATCAGGAATAAGCCAATAACAATAACTAAAAATCAGTTGTCAGGATAAGAGAAAAAACATGAAGGTGTGTTTGTCGCTTCTGTTCTGTAAAATTGCATTTTTAACTATTGGTAATCCAATAATGAATTTAAACAAAGTTAACTGACAAATTTCAAACTAGGAGATATCCTCTGAACTTTTATTTGGTATGCATTTTCAATTCCTCCTTGCTAAGGGACCAGCAGGACCTGAAAAGTATAAAAAACTAAACATTATCAACGATAGTTAAGTCCCAATGTCCTTAAACGACACAGAATAAAGTCCTATATCCTTAAAAACGAGACGATAATGAAGTCCTAATGTCCTCAAACGAGACGATAATCAAGTCCTTATGTCCTCAAACGAGACGATAATCAAGTCCTTATGTCCTCAAACGAGACGATAATAAAGTCTTATATCCTTAAAAACAAGACGATAATAAAGTTCTAATGTCCTCAAACGAGACGATAATCAAGTCCTAATGTCCTCAAACAAGACGATAATCAAGTTCTAATGTCCTCAAACGAGATGATAATCAAGTCCCATTGTCCTCAAACGAGATGATAATCAAGTCCCAATGTCCTCAAACGAGACGATGATAAAGTCCCAATGTCCTCAAACGAGATGATAATCAAGTCCTAATGTCCTCAAACGAGATGATAATCAAGTCCCATTGTCCTCAAACGAGATGATAATCAAGTCCCAATGTCCTCAAACGAGACGATGATAAAGTCCCAATGTCCTCAAACGAGACGATAAT
>NC_065506.1:40657096-40925431 GCF_006386435.1 Epinephelus moara | reverse complement strand
ACGATAATAAAGTCCCAATGTCCTCAAACAAGACAATGATAAAGTCCCAATGTCCTCAAACGAGATGATAATGAAGTCCTATATCCTTAAAAACGAGACGATAATAAAGTCCTAATGTCCTCAAATGAGACGATAATAAAGTCCCAGTGTTCTCAAACGAGATGATAATCAAGTGCCAACCCAGTGTTCTCAAACGAGATGATAATCAAGTGCCAATGTCCTCAAACAAGACGATAATAAAGTCCCAATGTCCTCAAACAAGACAATGATAAAGTCCCAATGTCCTCAAACGAGATGATAATGAAGTCCTATATCCTTAAAAACGAGACGATAATAAAGTCCTAATGTCCTCAAACGAGACCATAATAAAGTCCCAATGTCCTCAAACGAGACGATGATAAAGCCTATACTTCAGTGAGCTGATGAAAAATTTCCAGTGTCTTCGAGTACTTCCTAATTAACAGTGTCTTAGCTTGTTACTGTTGCTAAAATTGTACAAATGTGTTGCCATATGGAACTACAAACATTATTAATGTTTGTAGTTCTTGTAAATTAACTAGTTATATCCATAAAATGTGATCAAATTTTGGACCTTGTCCACTTTTGTGTCCGGATCGGCTGCAGACTGACTTGGCAGAGATGGCTGCCATCTTGTTTTTACATGGATTAGTGTATTGTGCTCTGACTACCACTAAATGGCACAAAAAAGCGTCCACAAACGAGGACAACAGGTCCACGACAAGTAGAATTAAGTATAAGGTCAAGTAAACCCAAAATGTGATGTCCTCATATGAGGACATGGTGTCTCAGGAGACTATGAATGTAAAACACACGAGGGCGTGACCAATATGACACATCCTCTGGCAGTAAGGGATATAAATGATTAAATAAATAAAACATGTATTGTTTTTTCCTCATATGAATGTTGTTTTTTTATTCATGAGTCATAACTATATTAAAATAAGATTTTAGAAGTGTATGCTAATTTTAACCTTTTCAAAAAAACCATTACAATCCATATCTTTTGTCAGGCAGAATGGGGCTGGCTTCTTTTCATTTTACACCATTTTCCATACCTCAGGAAACAGGGAAAAGCCTCAAAGCTGGGCAGCAGAGCAGGGTTGAATGCTCAGAGGACATATCAGCTGAGGAGAAGCCTAAGGAAGAAACTACTGATGCCCAGCACTCGTTTTAGATTGGAAGTGACACATAAACTAGAGCTCTATAGTCTTAGCTATTTAACATAGATCCAAGGCAGGGTACACAGAAATTATTTTCCATAAGCATAGGCACCATTCATATCCAGTTAAAAGCATGCCTAATACCCTTAATATTACATTTCTTAAAAGTGAATTTATTTTATAATGTAAATGTACTGTAAGTTACTGTAATTAAGTGTACTGTTTTGTGTAAAACATTGTCCTGATGTCCACTACAAGGGTCAATATAAACATTAATAAACAACATTTTTGAGGAAAAAAAATCTTAGTGATGTGTCTTCCATCCAAATAACTTAAATTATGATTAAAAAAATCAAGATATTCAAACTTTTTGTCCTCTGGGTCTCAGGAGGATCTGCATAGAAATCTAAAAATAGAGGGTCACTTTTATTTCTATTGTAAAATGCTAATGTTTAGAGACATTTTGTTTAAGAAAAAAAATTTTTTTTTTGAGAGTTGGGTTCAGCATCAGGTTCTATGGGGTGGGCCTATGGTTAACATACAGGACATTTTTATCTAGGTATAATTTTGAAGTAACCTGTAAGAAATATAGTTTTTGATGCCATTCCAAGAGGCACTGTAATGCTTCTTAGAAATGTTATTAGACCTACACCCAGATCTGTAACTTTCCCCAATGCAACTGACTCCTCAGAGGGAAAAATCTGTTTCTCGCCATGCACCCAAAAAAGCCATACATGCTCTATTTCAACAAGATGTTGTCTCTATTCTAAACTAAGCAGAAAAAGTAAGGAAATTTGTGTTTGTTGGATTATTTCTTTGTTGTAACAATGCTTCTTGGCAATAAATCTTATACCATCGGAAAGCCTGTTTATTTCCCTTTTAAATGGTGCCACATTGTAAGGAACATGCATTTGTGGGATGAGCAGAAGAGCTGAGTATGTGGGTTGCGCCCATGAGATATTTGCCAAATCTTCTCTGCCAATGCCAAACAGCTTTTTTATGGCTGTTGCTATTGACTGATTGTCAGCACCTGGGGGTACCAGAAGCTCAAAACAAGAGTCAATAGCAACAGCCATTGTTTGACATTGGCAAAGAAGATTTGCAAATTTTTCATTGGCGCAACCCACATACTCAGCTCTGCTGCTCATCCCACAAATGTATGTTCCTTACAAATGTGGCACCATTTAAAAGGGAAATAAACAGGCTTTCCAACAGTATAAGATTTATTGCCAAGAAGCATTGTTACAATAAAGAAATAATCTACCAAATACAAATTTCCTTACTTTTTGTGCTTAGTTTATATGTTGTGGCATATTGGAATTGGCCTGTTAATTATATATATAAGTTTGGATGCTTCCTCATGAATACCTGATTGTGAATAAGGTTAAGGAGGTGTCCCTCAAAATTATTTATAAATATTACCCTGCCAATCACTACATGCAAAAATACAACAAAGTCATAAACACAAACTGCTCTTTCTGTAATGACCAGTCTGAAACTGTTTTACGCCTTTTCAGGGATTGTTCTCACACCAAGAAACTCTGGAAGGACTTTTGAAGATTTCTAAAGACTTGACTTGACATGATTTTGGGAAAATGTGGTGTTTGGTTTCCTCAGGTTTCCAAAAAGAAGACATTTTTTTTTAGAATTAACTTGGTGATGATTCTGGTAAATGATTTTATCCATAAATATAAGTTTAGTTATAATAAACCTCATATTGGTGTTTTTCTGAAGGATGTTGAAAATTATATGAGACACACTTCTAATGATTTTCTTTGCAAAACTTAAGCGAAATAATTCAAAACCTGCAAAAAAAAAAAAAAAAAAAAAAAAAAAAAAGATGCATTACTCAAGTTCAACATTTATTAATTTTCTTTTTGCAATCAAAATGAAAGCTCCTGGAAGGTTTGGCTCAAATGGCAATCGGCAAATTGCGGCGCGGAACTGATGACGTCGGTATGTGAAACTACCCGGACGACAATAACGTGCGAACATGTGTAGCAACATAACACCCACGGGTCCACTGAACTATAACTGCAAATAACACAAAGCTTGTTTACATAGGCCTATTGTTTGTTTAATGCCGCTGTGAAGAAGCTACGGCATGACGGTGATGCGTTAATAATGCCCGAGGCTGCTTTAGCGGAAGTTTCTGTTTTATCGTCTATTTACTGCGGAGAAGCAGAGTTTCAGCTCCTCCAGCAGTCTGATGAGTTCACATTTCTCTGCACACATAGATAACGCTAGAAATTACAACAAACTGACCGTGTTAACATACAAGCTGAAGTCTCTGTCAGGAAGACACAGGAAAATGAGAGTTTGCAGCTCCAATATTTTAGTATATTTCCAAGTTTCCAAACAGGTCTATGTGAACATACCTTCTAAAAATGAGAGAGAAAAAGTTAATCTGTTTTATAGTGAGCAATGTTATATTTTCTCAATAAAGGTTCCCTGTTCAGAAACAAATAAAAGAGGACTAAGACTGTTTCAATCAGTCATCCTCTGCTTACAGTTGAAAGATTGAAAAAATTAAGTGAGTAGAAGAAGACATTTCAAAGCTTTATAAATTATCTGACTCTTGAAACCTTGTCCCAACAATCAGCAGCCATGGGCTCCTCTAAACAGCTGCCGAGCACTCTGAAAACTAAAATAACTGATGCCCACAAAGCAGGAGAAGACTATAAGAAGATAGCAAAGTGTTTTCAAGTAGCTGTTTCCTCAGTTTGTAATGTCATTAAGAAATGGCAGTTAACAGGAACTGTGGAGGTCAAGCTGAGGTCTGGAAGACCAAGAACACTTTTTGAGAGACAATCAAATCAAATCAAAACCGCCTGCAGGAAGATTTTTTTTTTTAAGATATTTTTTGGGGCATTTTGGCCTTTAATTGATAGGACAGACAAGCGTGAAAGGGGGAGAGAGAGAGGGAGTGACATGCAGCAAAGGGCCACAGGCTGGAGTCGAACCTGGGCCGCTGCGGCAACAGCCTTGTACACGGGGCGCCTGCTCTTCTACTAAGCCACTGACGCCCCAGACCTGCGGGAAGATTTATTAGACTCTGGAGTGGTGGTGCACTGTTCTACTGTGACACCTGTACAAATATGACCTTCATGGAAGAGTCATCAGAAGAAAACCTTTCCTGTGTCCTCACCACAAAATTCGGCATTAGAAGTTTGCAAAGGACCATCGAAACAAGCCTGATGCTTTTTGGAAACAAGTCTTGTGGACTGATGAAGTTAAAATAGAACTTTGAGGTATGTTTGGAGAAAAAAGGAACACCTGTCCAACTGTTAAACACGGGGGTGGATGGATCATGCTTTGGGCTTGTGCTGCAGCCAGTGGCACGGGGAACATGTCACAGGTAGAGGGAAGAATGGATTCAGATAAATTCCAGTCCACTCTGGAAGCAAACGTCACAGCATCTGTAAAAAAGCTGAAGATGAAGAGAGGACGGCTTCTACAACAGAACAATGATCCTAAAACTCAACTCCAAATCCACAATGAGGAAGGAGCAAGCTGAAGGTTTTGCCACGGCCCTCACAGTCCCCCTCATTAAAAATCTGTGAATAGATAGATAATGTAATTTCTGATTATATTTTTCCATTTCACTGAATTTTAAATAAACCCACCGTGATTAAACTGTACTGAGTGCATTTTTCAGTAACTACAGAACACTCTTGTGTAGTTAAATTTCAGATTCACCGTATGCCTCGTAATTTATCTAATAGGGAACTTTGGTGAATGTGTGTTTTTCAGTGTCATAATAAATGTTAGAAAAATACACCAGAAATCACAAACTGTAATATCTGTTGTTTTATTCTTCATAGTCAAATGTTCAAGGACGGCAACATTTGTTCTGTCATTTATGTTGTTGGTTAAAGCAAACATAGAAATAGTGTTGTAATTAATTACAAATCTAGCAAAGCCATCAGTGTGTTTCTGCATTATTACAATACTATACATGTTGGTTATTGTTTTAATTTAGACCAGATATGCACCATAAAAACCATCAGCAAACTCAGGACATGATCTTCATTAATACCTTTATTAAAATATGAAAAACCTTCAATTTCAAAATGTTATTACAACACCAGGATGATATATAAAAAATGTGATAAAAGGAGAGTAATGAAATAATGTGACAGCACAGTGACAGTGCAGCTGTGGATCAAGGAAAAGGTGAACTCAACTGTTACAAGACAAGTTTGCAAAATAAAAAGAGGTAGTTGAATTTCCAGTGTCACATACTGTAAACTTAGTAACAAGTATAAAATACAGTAAAAATGCTTGAGATAGCTCACAGTGCTTGGTGCAGCAGTGAGTAAAGGAAAAGGAATACATATATATTTTTACACCAATCAGCCAAAACTTTAAATCCACTGAAAGGCAAAGTGAATAACATTATGTTATTCACTTTGCCTTTCAGTGGATTTAAAGTTTTGGCTGATTACAGTGCAATGTTCTGCTGGAAAACCTCAGATCCTGGCATTCATGTGGAAGCTACTTGACCTGCTCCACCCATCTAAACACCATTGCAGAACAAGTGCACCTTTTCAAGGCAATAGCGCTCCCTAGTGGCAGTGCTAACCATACAACACACTTTCATTCATTCATTGTTAACACATCAATGGCATGTTACATATCATCTTGACATTGTGATAAAGCGGTCATCATAACAACTGATAAAATACCCCCAGTTTTGTGTCTTAAGGCCGACTGTTGTCCTCATTTTGACATTTGCATTTGATTTATTCAGCCAAAGATGGTAGCACAAATGGATAACTATAGTACCTCCTCTTGTAAGAGGCAAAAGCAAAATTGATAATATTTTATCATTACTGCATATCTTCATATAGCTACAATTACACAACTACTGTACATTCAAGGAGAGACGTTAAGAGGAAACAGTTGGTGTTACACCATCTTTGCTGGCTAGTACTGTAGCTGTGGCTGAGTTTTGTGAGGTGCCCAACACAGCTCTCTTTTCCCTGAAACTTTACATAAACTTAAATCTAACAGTTTGTGTTTTTTTTTTTTTTTACTGTGCCGTCACTTTACACGGTAAAAACAGGAGAATATTGTCTCCTTCATGGTTTTCCCATATATCAACCTTCCGCCCACAATCTTCTTCACTCATTTGGTCCTTTAACATCCAGTTTACCACTTTTATTTTCCCTTATTCCCGCTTTGTATCATGACAATTTGGGATCATTTCTACCATCGTGCCCTCAGGAATAAGATGGATAAAGCCAACTATAGATTGTACGTCCACTTTTCAAATGTCCATCACCACAGATGCATGAGAAGCAGAAGCAGGTTGGGAGAGACACCCGTTCCTCCTGCAGATCAAATGGTAAATTGAGGCAGTGCTGATCAAATATTAACCAAGATTCTGTTTTTCTATTGCCGTTTTTTTTTTGTATAAAATGTCTTCACAAAAGAATTTTGGTGCACTGTTTGGCTCTAATAGACCAAATCAATATGTTTATTTAAGATAACTTCCAGATAGAGAATCCTTGCATCACTTATATTAAAATCTAACTATTATTGGATGGTGCAAGTCTTCTACCAGCGGCAAATGACAACAGTGCCTTGAATGCAGAGCCCAGTGTTTGTAAAGAAGAGGAGGGTGTTTCTGACTATCTCTCATCAGTCTTCCACTCATGTACAATTCTACTTTTCTTTTAGTGCACATGGCGCTGATTAGTACTGTAGTTATCATCAAATACAAACAAAAGAATATGCCACAGAAATCTACTTGTTTTTGAACATTTTAAAATGTATTAAACCTTGCATCATAATTTGGACTTTTTTTGCGTGTATAAAGGCTTCATGTATATATAGCCTGCGTTTTCCACTACAGAGTAGGATCTCACATCTGCTTGGCACTGAAACATTAACACAATTTCAGCTGTATATTCTATTTTCCAAATGTAAAAGGATTAGTTCCATTAATCATTTGGGTTGTAATGCGTACCGAACTGAAAGCCTCGTACCGAACAATTCAATCCAAACACATGTATTGTTACACCCCTACAATACAGCATTCATTTCAACACCATATGTTGTGAACACACAATGAATATCAGAAGTGTGCTGTTGTTACATGTCAGTGCTTTGCCTTATGATGAATCTTTATATAAAATGTAAGCAACATTAATAAACCCTGAAAAAGGGAACAATTCATACAAACGTAAACATGTTGTGTGAAGTGAATGATATGCCCTTTTTTACAGTCATCAAAAAACACATGCAAAACATTCCTTGATTTTCTTTTTTTGATGTTAATTTTATTTATCTTAAATTGGGCGAACCGGAGTTCCCGGAGAAAACCCAACATACGCCATTGCTGTCTGCCACCAAAAAATGAGGAAAACTCTGATGATTCTGTTCCTACTCCAGGGCTGTGCATGAGAATAACTTTGCATCTCCTCAAAGGGTGGCCTGTTCAACAATGGCAAGAAGTACAAATATACTTTCTAGTAGGAACCAGCCATATAAAACTTGAATCATTTGCCGTGCTATGGCAAAAATAACTGCACGGGCCCAGAAGGAAAAAAAAGAGGCAATTCTGGCTTGGGTGAAAACAGATGTTAAAACATCTCTAATCACTCCAAAATTCGTTGTGCTTGATCGTGCCATGGACAGAAAAGGTCTGATACCTCATCTCGCCATGGACAGAAAACATCTCATGCTTGATCTTGCAATAGACAAAAAAGGTGGCATTCCCGATCTTGCCATGGACAAAACAGAAGCCTTTCTCAATCGCGCCACGGACAAAAGAGGGGTAATTCTGGATTTTTCCATGGACCGAAAAAGTGTTATTTATGATTGTACCATGGAATTTAAATACCCGATTATTGGATTGGCCTTCCACATAAAAGGTGCGACCCGCCAATGTGCCATGGAATACAAAGGGGCAACCGTTGACCTTGCCTTGGATTAAGAGGCTGTAACGGGGTGACACTATTGTCTGAGCCATGGTGAAAACAGATGTGAAAACATCACGAATCATGACCCCAAAATCCACAATTATTTTTCGTGCCATGAACAAAAAAGCTTTGATTCTTTCTCGTGCCATGTACAAAAAAGCTGTGATTCTTTCCCGTGTCGCAGATATAAAGGGTACAATCCTTGGCTGTGCCATGGACGCAACAGCCGCACTGGTCCTGGCCGAAAAATCTGCTAATCTTGTTTGGATCGTGGAAAAGACTGTGTCAGACATCAGATGGCCCAGGCCTGAGGTCTGAACATCAGCATTTTGCAACATCTCGACTTGACTGACGCCTCCAGTCTCGTCTGATTGAGATGTTGGTAAAACATCATCCACTAGGATTATTTCAGGTTCTGCTGGGTTATCAACTGAAATGTGGCCAAGATGCTCCAGCGCAGACCTGATGAGTCCACCAGCAGTTTTGTGGACCCAAGTAGCCACAACGAAGCCTAAAAGAAAGACCGGCATGTTGGCTGATGAGTTGAAAGGAGAAATTCAATATTTCTCCTCGTATCTCTCCTCAAGACTGGGTCTATTTATAAACTTTCGTTGATGTAACGTGACATCACAAAGACAACGAATGAGCGTGACGCCACGCCCCCCCACCCCCGCCCCTTTCATGGGATCGCAGCATTGTGGGAGCGGCACCGCCATTTTGGAAGGATGGAGGAGGTCATCATCAGAAAGTATAAGTAAGTGTGAAAAACAAATGGCGATATACAGAGAAGCACTTGACAGAGGCAAATGAGCGGAATATTAAAAATTTTAAGTTATTTACCGGTGTTGTTCAGGTTTTAATGACAATATTTCTACATGTATACAGCGCATTACTAATACTCGTCTCAACCGCCTGTTTCCGGTTGGCTCTGTGCGTTGTCATGGAGACGTTGTACACAAACCTCAAAAAAACTGAAGCTGCAAATACTGAGAACAAATGGTGAAACTAAGCAGTGCTGGTAACATATGAACCAAGACTCTGTTACTGTGTTGCCTGTTTCTCACCTCAAATGTTTTCAGATACATATTTTAGCTTACGTTAACTATGATTCAAGAGTTTGAGCTTATTACCAGCCGGCCGCCATGTTGTTTTCTGTGGACTCTTCTTTTTGTTCTTCCTTTCATTGTTGTTGTTGATGATGATGTTGTTGTGGTTCTTCTTCTTCTTCTGTTGCTGCTGCTGCTGCTGCTGCTGATGATGCTGCTTCTTCTTCGAGTTAAATGGCGGTTGGAAAACCAGCTTTCAGGTGCATTACTGACACCTACTGGACTGGAGTGTGGAGCCCAGATCCCAGTTGGAGCCCAGTGTGTCACAAGACACTAAACAACAACCAGGGTGGCCACATGACCAGGCATAACATAAAGTTCCACAATAAAAAAGATCTTATAATGATAGATACAATGTTCTCCATCTTAGTTCCCATGCATTTCATATAAGTATTGGAAAAATATCTTTATTAAAGAGCCAGCACAACTTGTTACCTTCAGATAACCAAAACAAATTGAGTTATTCAAGTAAACATTTATAAAGAAATTATTCCTCAAAACACTACATGAGGCAGTGGAACACAAAATTAAATTCATCCTCAGCAAACAACAAAAATACCTTCATATCTGCCTACCCAGTGGTGTAGTGGTGGGTATACGCAGGTATATATTAGCCAAAAAGCCATTGTAATATATAGGAGAGTATGCCCACTTCCTCCTCTGTAACCTACCCATCTACCCAGTAGTACACCTACCTCATCAACTACCACTACACCACTGTGCCCTCCTCAGTTGCCAGTGGTAAGGTACCAGTTCTTAGCTGAGAACAAAGGGATATCTGCCCTCTTTGTACATTTAATTTGACGTAAGGTTCAATGTCGTAATCCTCTTTGATTTGAACATAGTTTCTGCGCTTAGGCCTATTCCAAATCTCAGCCTTCCATTGTTTCTTATGGATCCTCAGTAGTTTTTGTCTGATCCTTCTCATGTTACACTGCAAATTATTGCATGAAATAAAATGTAAATCAGAAAGAAAAAATATTTCAGAAGCCTCTCTTGACCAAAGGGAACTGTGTGCTCTGTCCCAGTTATAAATCATCCTATTTTAGCCAATCACTGGGCCCCATGCAGCAACATTCTCTTACATTTCTCCTAGATTTTTTTTTCTCAATTTTACTGTTTAGAGAAAAAATAAGAGAAGTCAAATCTGCTCTTACACAGGTGTGCTGAATAATGAAGTAACCTATGAGCATAGGTTCTATCCCTAAACACGATATAAGGGCAAGTGCTGTGATGTAATACTCTTGACGCATGCCCAAGAATTGGAGCAATGCCACTTTTTCATCTGTTGGAAGAAAAATAAGTTTTGCAGAAGTAAAACCCACTTAGTGTTAAATAAACTTAAACAAAGGTAACATGAATTTCCAATGTTTTCCTGGTGTTACAGATACATGAAAAAGAAGCAGAAATGACAAAACCTTTGTAATTCTGTGTACACTGTCAGCAGCAGTGGTGGAGGAAGTATTCAGATCTTTTACTTAAGTGAAATACCACCCTGTTAAAATTCTGAGTTACTAGTAAAAGTCCTGTGTTGGAAATATTACTTAAGTATTAAAAGCAAAAGTACTCAAAGCAGAGAAATTGTCATCAATTTTAATCAGAATAATTCCAGTAATTCAAAGGAAAAAAGCAGCAAGTCCTCACATTTGAGACGCTGGAACCATTAAATGTATTTGCTTGGAAAATAATTTAAACAATTGTCAAAATTGCAAGTCTTAAGTACAGACAAGTACAGCGCTTGAGTGGGATCAATGGAACTAGTGCAGTGGTGTTTCTTTGGCTCACAATTTAATAATCCAAAACATCATAATCTAAATTTGATTGTATGATATTCATGTATTTTTTTATGTCCCTCAAATTTAAAACTTGTGTTTCCTTGCTCTGGACAAAAATTTAGTGTACTGTGAAAACAAGACGTTTTCTCTTCTCTTGGCGTGAGTGCTCTCGACCACTCGGAAACATTTTCTTTTACCTGAGAGAAAAGCTTTAACCTGCAAACTAACCTCTGATCAACTCTGATTTGTGGTGTACCTACAATAGCAAAACTATTCTGTAAAGAGAAAACAAAGGAACAAAAATTAGCGAAGGTTTTAAATGTTCTTTTATTCACAGTGAGACCCTTTCTGGAAAAATGTAGATCTCCCAGTCGGTTTAAAATCTGAAGGGGGGGAACATAAAGTTAGTTACTTCATAAATAGTACGACTATCAACTTTCACGTTCACATTCTTGCAAATAGAAATAACAAATTTGGATAAGACGCCAAAAAAGCTTCAGTTGACCACAAAAGGTGTACCTTCTTGCTGCCCCCCATGTTGATGTTTGTGCAGCATCTGGCAGGTCAATTTAAACTCCAATTTACTGGATTAATGATGTCTAGAAATCTTGAGATCCTTTCTCTATCTGCTGGTTGCAGCTTTGGAGGAGAAACTGCAAGTGTTTTGTTCAAAGGAAGATCCAACTTCTGCTGAACTCTCAGACTGGCCGTCATGGTTCTATGCTTGAGGCTTGAGTTCTTCATCTCGGCCCGTTGTTTGCAGAGGTGAAGCAGACTTGGTGCTCCAGTTTCCAGTAACTGAAGGAACAATTGATGAAGTTGTACCCGTGGAGTTTAAACGAGGAGTAAGGGTTGTCTGAGTGGGAGTCGTTTCACTGTATGGTGAGTGGTTGTGAGCAGCATCATTTGTAGGATGTCTTTGGAAAGGTTTGAATTTGCCTTGGATAGGAACTTGCGCTCTGTCTGGTGTTGGAGGATGCCAGCTGCTGGGCTGGCTTCCTCCGAAGTTGTAATTTCGCTGCCTTTCACCTGATGCTGGAACCCCGGGACCAAACCCTAGTTTTGTTGAATCATGGCTGTAAATGCCAGGATTGTGTTTTACAGGTGGATGCCCTGATTCCAAGAACTTTCTACCTGCTGTAGAACTAGCTTGGGGCCTTGTTTTGTCAAAGGCAGGCTTGAGGTGGCGGACATGGGTGTATCCTCTTGCTTCAGACATCACGTCGCTGCTATAGACCCTGGGACGCCATATCTGTGAGTCAACTTTTCCTGCTGAGTTGCTGTCAGGAGAATATCCCTTTATGACGGAGTCTGTCTCCTTGTCTATGGGTTTGAAAACATTTCGTAGCAAGTTTGTTCTCCCATGATTAAAGCTTTTGGGGAAAACATAAGCAGAGCGATGTCCACCAACCTCAGGCCTGGGTATGTGATGCAACTCTTGCAGATTTGTGTTGGGTCTGGAGGGGTTTACGTGAATCGTCTGACTTGCTTTACTGCTGTGTGAGAAGATGGGGACCCTTCTGTTGTTGGGTCGTAAGCCTACTGGAGGTTTGTCTACCTCAACAGATGACAACCTTCTTGTTGACTCAGTTCCTGCATGATAAATATGGGGTGGGACGTGAACTGGAGGAGTCTTTTTGCCATCGGGGAAAGCAAATGCTTTGTTTCCAGAGCGGCTGTGCACCACATTACTTCGTCTTTGAGTAACTGAGGCTGAGCTGAAGCCAGGTTGGAAGTGGTTAACTTGGCTTTTTGGAACATTGCTTCTTTGTATTTCAGGCATAACAGGATATTGGCTTTGGATCTGTGATGATCTAGAAGCAGTGCTGTGGTCTTCTTGTGCAGGGTAAATGTTGCCTTGTATCCCTCTGTCCACGCTTGATATCTTGTAACCAGCTGCAGGGATTCTGACAATAGGTGGTTCACTCCATCTTTTATCGTCTCTGTTGTCATTGTGGACTCCCCTTGGGGCCTGTCCTGCGTGGACATGTTGGACATGACCTATTGAAACAAAACACACAGACGGAGACTGTACAGGTCTGTCTATACAACAGTCATCTTCAGGTGTGTTAAAAGTTAATCTCTGTTAAAATAGCATGCAATACCTCTCTGGGTAATCTCACAATTTATATCACCAACCAGCAGCCAAAAACAAAGCACAAACAGCCTGCAGAGTAAAGGACAACACAGGTTAGGACCATAAGTTTACAAAGTATTCAAATAGCTAAAATGAAAAGTGACATTAAACAGGACACTTTACCTCAAACAATGTGTAGCGCTCATTGCTAAGCTTTTTTCCTGCAGCACCATACCCAAAACTAACTCATGCTCAACCTGTTGAAACAGGGAACACAGACCCAGACACCTGTTTCTACACTCTAGCAGTGAGAGGCAGATCCACTCAGCTGTTCCTCATTGTGGACTAATTGCTGCATGGCCCTGAGGGCAACACCCAAGGCTGCAGGAGGAAGAGAAAGCTGTGTGTTCCCCTCAAATACGTCAGTTTGAGGTAAATTATTTTGCTTAGTATCACTTTTGAGAGTTAAATTAAGGTGTTTTCTGTGTTTTAATGAAATGTGCAGTGTATATGCAGTATATGTGTGGAAGGAAGGAAGAATCTGTTGATGTGTGCAGGCAAACATTTGTATATATTGGATTAAAAAAAAGAGTATGGACCTGCAGACTGTCAGCAGTTAATTCTTAACATTTTATATCTGTTTTACTGTGTGAAACAACTTTATTTAAAGCTAAAGCACTGACTGTCTTGCTACAAAGATTGCTTTAGATCAGGGGTGTCAAACATATGGCCCAGGGGCCAGAACCGGCCCACCAAAGGGTCCGATCCGGTCCACTAGATGACTTAACACACCTAAGGTTTCAGGAGCAATTTCAACAGTGAGCAGATATCCCATGTAAAATACTGCCTCAGAGGCTTCTCCACTCTCACCAGAATTCACTTCTCTTAAACAACAATCAATACTTTATATGGTTATATTTAAAGATATTGAACATTGTGCAAAATATTGTCAACCAGCAGCTTCACTACAAAATAATCTGTATCAGACTTTTATCTTAAAACAATATGGGTGTAACCCTGCTGCTGTGGCACTGACAAAACTTCAGATTATAAATGGTTTGTATGGCAGCAGATGACTTAACCTGCTTCTGTATTAGCTTCCACTTTAGTGGAAAATTATGAAGAAAAGTCACATGTAATGACAGTGAGTAGTAGACTGACTAAATGAGAAAAAAACTGAGACATACTGTTGATTTTACACATTTTTTTCTTAGGATATTGTTCACTGTTCATCATTTGTTTTGTAAATGGATGAATGTTTCCAGAATGAACTTCTTTATGCTAAAACAGGGAAATGATATCCTTTATTCATAACTTAGTGTTTTACCCCAGTTTCTTTATGAACGTCTTTGTTTGCCAGCAGGCCTCTTTCACAGCAGATATTTTGACTGGTCATAGTGGGAAAATTACACTGATGGCTCCATTAGTGTCCCAGTAAGGTGTGGTAGTAAGTCAGAAACGGCTGTATGTAATTGAGCCAACATTTATTTTATAATTTATAATAAATTATACCTGTGCTTTTTCTACATGTCAAAATGTCCTCTGTTAAAGAGTTCTATCAGAGATGAGCATCATGTTATTAAAAGTATCACCCCAGACAGCATGTTTTCATGAGCATGTGTATGTTTTTATATGTTTTGTTTTTGTTTTTAATTCATTCAGAATTTAAAAAACAAAGCACCAGCAGGTTAATCAACACAAATGACTATTTCTGTAATCTTAAAGCAGATTAAATGTACAGATATGAATTCTAATCTAGTCTCTTGGAAAACCTGTTTGAGACCCTACAGAAAAAAATGCCACTGTGTAGGTCACCTTCTGCGAGGTAGCATCTCAAGAGTTCAAGACTCATTTGGCTATTGGGACTTAAACATAAAATGGAACCTCAGGTTTCTGGAGGAGAAGGAGTCTGTATCATACAAGTATTTAGAGACCAATGACGTAACCACATTCAGTCACAAGGGGGCGCTGCCAGACAGAGAGAGAAGGCAACTTTATTTGAATCATCTCTCAAACACAAAGGCAGTTTGAAGTGCTTCACTTTGAGCAATGAGAGCAACCAAAACAAGAATCTGCATGTTGCCTGCATGAATTCATAAATGACCTGTGATGTAGCAAAGATATTGTGTATATGCATGCAATATACCAAATGGTGCACAGATGCAGTATAGCTCAGATACAGACATCAGATATTAATAATATTGATAGTCATGATCAGAACATTTTTCTAAATCAAACACAGTTAAATATTGATAATAACTTAATGAAAACATGTAAAAGACATTCTGAATTTTTAATCTGATGCAGGATGAACGTCAGCATTTACTTTAAGGCAGTTGGTCAGTGTGTTGTCTCAGAGCACAAATGGCACACATGATAAAGCCTGGCAGTTGTTCCCTGATGAAAATATTAAATTTTATTCAAGACAAAAAAAACAAAACAATATAATTCCATGATGAAATATTTTGCTTATGTTGTCGTCTCCGTACAGCTGCTGAAATGACCTGAGAAGAGAAAATAAAAAAATGTGAAAAACAGTGAATTTAACCAAAGTCCAAAGAATTACTGTAAAACTTGGTGTATAAGTCGCACTTTTTACCCCCCTTTTTTTTCATCTAAAAAGTTGGGTGCGGGTTATAGACCGGTGCGACCTATAGACCAAGGTAAATGCTGACATAGGTAATTTGACCCACAAGATGGCGCTACGTAGTAATTTAAACTCATTCGTTTTTGGGATTTGAGTAAGCATGTATAGTTACAGCCCACACTGTAATAAGGTACTGTAATGCTGTCTTCTTAAAAAAGAAAAAAGAAGTTTAACGTTAATTTAAACTCATTTTATGGCTCAGATGTTGTTATACCGTAATTTTATTTCCTGAAGAGGCTGTTTAGAAAATTGCAATCTGAAAAGTAACCAAAGCTGCTTAAGAGGTTATTGTGTTTTGAATGTGTTTCAAATTTAAAAATAAAGGGAAACAGTGTAGGAATAACTTGTATAACGTTTTTATTAACAAATAGTAATATAAAACCTTGTTTTCCCTGTTTGAGACCTTAAAAAATAGACTGTGACTTATATGCCAATGCGACTTATATTCTGACTTTTACGGTAACTTAAGCAAAAGAAATCTAACTACTTGATTTATATTTTCTTTCCAGACTTCATTGTTTAAATCTTTACCACAGCTGTAAGAGGACTCTGCCAAAACTTGAATATTAATCATGAATTATTACCTTAAGATGAAAGCTAAAGCCTTTGTTGTGGATATATAAATTAAGTGATCATCTTAGCAGAATTTTCTTTATCTGACTCGGGAACAAAACTGGACAGAACTTTAAAACTCCTTAAACCAGAGTCCCAAATATTTACCGACCAGCAATCTTATGAATAGATTTGTTATGCAGAACAAATAAATCTACCTCCTAATTATTAATTATGCTTATTTGTTCTGTTTGTGTGTAATCTCAGAGTGCACACTGCCATTTAAATCTCTGAAGTTTACAGGACTACAGCATTACCCCACATGTGTCAGTCCCATGTCAGGAACCACTGCTTGTTATGTGTTTTTCTCACCTCAGTGTATTTCCTGCTCTCCTTTATTTCCCTGCACTCTTCCCCAGAGTGGCGATGGCATTGTTCTCCAGGATCTCCGTCTTCTTCTCAGGCTGTAACAGAGTGTTTGACACCATCGCTTTTGCCACCGCCTGGATTGGGATGGACATGGACGTAGAACACACAGAGGAAAGGGCACTGAAGAATTTCCTGGCCATAAACTCAGCAGGCCGGCTCTCCACTCGATCTACCAATAAAACTCTGTTGGAGGCAAACACAAAAGGTATTGATGATTTAGAGACAGTATTTGGGTAGCATCGGGTTATTTAATCATAAACTTCATACAGCAGATTTGACCTAATTTTCTTCTCTCCACTGTGGCGATTGACAACATTGATTTTCAATATGTCAGGCAGAATGACTTTAGTAGAGTGGGACAATCAAGTCTGATCAATAATTTGTATGATGTAAAAGTATGCGATCAAATATTTCTTATGTTCTGTACCACAGTGACTTTGTTATAATCTTGTATTTGGTAAAAATGTAACTTTCCTATCACACTATAATGCTTCAGCCATGACTTTGAACAACGGTAACATGGTGTCACAGAAGCCGAGTTTTGGAAACCTGTCAAACTTCAAAATCAGCAGCAAGGCAATAGAAACAAACTCGATCACAGTCCCAGAAACATTAGAAAAGCGTAATGTTTGCACTCTTCTTCTCTAGTGTTTATCAACCAAGACAGCTTAAACCCATGAATGAATCTGAGCATCAGCCAAGATATTGTTTTGTTCTACTCAGCATTATGAATCAGCTGCTATCAGGTGTCATTATCCATCCCCATATTCCCACAGTCCAATGTGTTTTGATGTCATTTACACAAAACTTAAAATGTAACTGCAGTTCAGCTGGATGAGGATGCTTATTTTCAGGTATATCTGTGCAAATATTTGGTATTAGCCAAGTTAAAAGTATGCGATTAAGATACAATGATTCCCTATACACAGAACTTGTGTTGTACAGAATGTATTCATGTATCAGGGTTCCCACTCTTTTCTAGAGATAATTTTCCAGGACATTTTCAGTGATGATCTACCTCAGTGTTTCTTAAAAGGGGATACGAGTACCCCCAGTGGTACTTTGGAGTACTGCAGGGGGTACATTAATTTTTTCTTCTTCTTTTTAAAACTGTCAGTCATGCATAATAAGCTCAAATAAAAAATATAAGTTTGATAAACCAAATTTTGTATTAAATATTGCTACTTTCAGTGCATTTGTTAACTGCTGTAAACTGTCAACTATGGCAACAAATGCAACCAGGTTTATATTTACATTTGTTAAATGTGTTTCTGCCAAACAATGTTTTGTGCTGGTCGGGGGGTACATAACTGAAAACATATTTCAGAGGGGGTATATAGCTGATAAAGTTTGACAGAATTGTGCAATACCCTAATTTGTTTCTCTATGTGGAAGTCTGATTCAAAAGATGTGCAGTCTATGGATAAAATGTACAGGTGTAGAAATTCTGACAATTTGATTATAGAAATACAATAAAATTATATAAAGCTTAACAGCTTAACAGCCAGCAGTGATATGCACATTTGAAGGATAATGTAACTTATATTATTCTAAGTTTCAGCCACTGAAATTATAATGTCATCCAACCTGTATCGGCTACCACATGACATGACATGACTTGGGCGTGTGTTTAATGTGTTTCCACTAGTGATATGGCCCTGAAATAATATCCCAATATATCAGGGTATTTTTGCAATAACCTTATTCTTGACGGTAGGACAAATTATTTAAAAAATGTAATTATTAATTTAAGAAAATAGAACTGCAACAAAATAAGTGATATAGTTTCACAGTTTGCCTTCAAATATTCAGTAAAAACTAAACAAAAATGCATTTCTTTAGTTTGTGAACAACAGCAGTAACTCAGAGTGAGATTCAGATTCTGTATAAAACAATAATAGATCAACAACAATCTTCCACAAATTACACATTTAAACAGCTCCCAAATACAAAAAATGTCCCCTGGGATCTATATATATATAAATCAACAGGTGATTTCCTTCTTTTAGTAAAATCCTAAATGGTTGAGTTGTTTTTTTTCCACCTGGACCTTTATGCTCTGCCATTTCTCCTCTAATCCTCACGCTGTAACCTGTGACAGGCTGTTATGATACCACAACTATCACACGTTCACATATATGTAGGTTTTTTGTCGAGCTGCGAGCGTCACGTAGGTTTACATTACCAAATGTTTATGACAGATGGTGAGAGAGGAGAGGGAGAGACGCTGTGCTGCTGCCAGAGGAGCCGCTGAATGAGTTCCCTCTGAGCTGTAAGTCACTAAAAGAGTCTGAGAAGTCCGGGGCTGTTCATAAAACATTCAGGACGCCCGAGTTTATTCCACACTACTGAAGCTGCTCCTCTTTTTGGAACCATCATAGAGTTGGTAATAATTTCATTTTCAGCCATGGTTGTTGTTGCCGTGGGTAACAGTATGACGTCAATATGTCAACAGGTCCAAATATCACTAATATCATGATATGAATTTTTCATGAAATTAAAAATTATATCGGTATTATTGTGAACGAGATGATGTGGCACACCCTAAGTTTTCACCAAGAGCAGCCTATTCATGATACTCTCTTCCATTAACTACCATTAACTACCATTTGACTATTAATAGGATCCTGAACATGACGTAGCCCTTTTTAGATGGGAGTGTTATCCATGGTAGGGATCCCCAATAGATACCAAACCAGTTCATTCTCAACTAAAGGGAAATAGGAGAATGTTCCAGGACATTTTACTCTCTCTTATTAATCATGTATTTTCCATGACTGGAAAATCAGTCAACTGTTTTCCAGGACACGTGGGAACCCTGCTGCATGTACATTTTAGTTTAATAACAATTGTTCTTGTCTCGTATGATAAATATGTCTCATAAAATGATTGAATTAAGTAAATGAGATCCCTCACCCCGGTCTGTAAATGGCGCATCTGTCAAAACCCAGTGCCTCAATCTCTGCCTCCACTTGTCCCTGGAAGAAAATCCATTTCATGTTTATCTTTCAGTGATTATCCAAAATCATTATGGAATAATAAGTATAATAAATAAATAAGATTTCAGTAAATGGTGAGCGGTATAGGAAGGAAATAAGATACCTTGACTTTGAGGTAGAGAAAACTGCTGTTTTTATCAGCTCCTCTGGAGGACTCCAGGTGGAACTGTGTGCAGCCTCCTGCTTTGGCAAGCTCAGCTGATTTTAGAACATAGTCATGATCAACGCGGATAAATCCATCCTGAAATAAGAGAAAGAAGTAGCAGAAATAAAAATGCATTTTAACAACATTTTGACGACACTGACTGCCACGGCTTACCTGTAGTTGACTAAATGTAAAAATATATCTATTTTAATATTACAGCGAGTATAGTAGCTATTTAGAGTAAAGAATTAACAAAACATGTGACATATTGCCCCCTCTAGTTTCAGTTGGGCACTACTGCTGGCACATGGCAAAGAAACTGCTGATCTATTGCTTAGGTGGCACGGTGGTACAGTGGTTAGTATTCTTGCCTCACAGCAAGAGGGTTCCTGGTTTGAACCCAGGGTGGGGGAGCCCTTCTGTGCAGAGTTTGTGAACCCAGGGTGGGGGAGCCCTTCTGTGCAGAGTTTGCATCTTCTCCCCATGTCAGTGCAGGTTTTCTGCAGGTACTCCAGCTTCCTCCCACAGTCCAAAGACATGCAGGTTAACTGGTGACTCTAAATTGTCCGTAGGTGTGAATGTGAGTGTGAATGATTGTCTGTCTCTATGTGTCAGCCCTGTGATAGTCTGGTGACCTGTCCAGGGTGAACCCTGCCTCTCACCTAATGTCAGCTGGGATAGGCTCCAGCCCCCCCGCAACCCCCAACAGGATAAGCGGTTACGGAAAATGAATGAGTGAATGCTTAGGACTAACAACCTCATCAAATCTGTATTTTGGTAATTCTGCGCTAAAGTACAACCAGTAAAGAACCCATGTTGGATTTATAAAGTTAAACTTACAGTCCCTGCTTTCGCTTTAGTTGTTCCCAGACAACAGTAGCCAACATCATGGCCTTGGAACGCAGCAGCGTAATCATCAAGCTTCTCAAAGTCCACCACCTCTTGAACCTGGAGGCATGGAAAACACAGTGGTAAGCAACATGTCACCTTCAACGTGATGGGAGCCAACTGACTGGAGAATCAACCCACTAACCAGGTTTTCATATGCTTTGTCCTCAAAGGTGAGCTGCCTCCTTCCGACGAGAGTGATCTTGGAGAAGATGTTGCGCTCCAGCAGCTCTTTAAGCAGCACCTTGCCCGTTTCCCCAGACGCACCGAGGATGAAGCAGCTTTTATTTTGTTGCCTGAAGTTTTCCTCCAGCGTCTTCATGTCCTCAGCCATGCTGTGAGCAGAAACAGATAACAGCATGCGTGAGTGCAGGTAATGCTAAAATCACACAAAGGTATTTTATGCAGACAGTTGGTGCGAATGTGAAACGTGCTGAACAAACATTATTTACTATCTTGGCATAAGGTATGTTTTTACATACTTATTTGGGCGGTAAATGGGAAATGAATTGTGCAGTCAAATACACTGACTGACACAGTATAGTTTAATGCTATCATCAGGCTGAAACTAGTTCGGTGTTAGGACAGAGGGAAGTCGACTCTGCAGTGAGTTAGACTCTTGTCAACCTTGGTGGATGGTATTAATTGAGTGTATATAACATAAAAAACTGCAATTTATGACATATGTGTAAATATGTATAATTCAGAATCAGAATGCAGTCCTAGTGTTGTTTTACAAGGTGAGTTTTCCAAAAAGAAACGCACGTGTTTCTTAAAGGGGTTTGGTTTGATGGTGGCTCTCTGGATACACATGGGGACCCAAGGAGGAACGCTGAAAAAGCTGACAGCTTACACTGCAAAGCATTGCTGAATATACATAAATCTCCTGCTAATAAACCTTGATGTTGACATATAAAACTGGTAGAGCTGGAAGCCGAATAAAGGCATACTTAACCGCAGTTGAAACTGGTCTAACAGGTCTAATTAGCTAATAAATCAGGATCAGACATATATGTGTCTCTGCATGCCAGGTCTGAAAGTGCTTAGTCACTGTTTGACACAACTGTTGACATGGAGAGGCAATGCTTGATAAGTGCACCTAACGTGTAAAGCTTTTGAGCTCCCAAGACTTTCCTGTGGATGAGGACATGTCATATGTGTGGATAGGATTTAAAACGACTGAGAAAGCGTCCACATTTGTGTTTTTGCTCAAGACTTAATGAGGTAAAATAACATTATAGCGGTGAGACAGAGTGCTGAGGCATAACATTCAAAACTGTGGAAGTCCTGTTGCTTAAATGGGCACATTATCTGAAATAAGACAAATAAATCTATGTTTTAATGTGTGAAATGTGTGTGAGAGGTGACAGGTGTGGAAGCAACAAGGGTTAAAGGCATACATGTAAGAGCAGAGAGGCTGACAAACTTTATCTGCAGCATTAACATTCACACAGATATCTCTCTGACGTTTACAGGTGTGGGAAAACTGTAGCTCACATTTAAACATTACATATATTCGCATTTAGCTGCCGTTACAGTCAATGTATGTTTGTGGTGTTACAGCAGCTACATTAACGGTTGTATGTGTGCCGTGTGCAGCTATCAGAGAAGCAAACAGAGACCTCCGCTGAGCGTTACCTGGCGTATTTAACCGGAACTGGGTCGTCGAAATAATTCAGAACCACTGCAATGACAACGATTAAGACAGTCAAGATCCCGGTGGCTTTTCCTAGGGCGGTGACCAGTAGTTTCATAACAGACATCGCCAGGAGCGACGATTAAATTGCTGGAACACTTCCTGGTTGCTTCATTTTAGCGGACGGTGCTGTGTGTCTGCTCCGTTGATAGGCTGACGGGAAAGATAGAAATAATCGTCACCGTCAGTGATCGACGGGAATATTCACAGCAATACTGTAAACTGTATAATGTATTTATTAGGTATGATATTATAATAAACTGGACAGAAAGGGAGAGAACCTTGAACCTCTGCGAGCCTCGTTCTCATCCTCATGTCCCACCATGGACAATGCTGTACGGACTGCGCATGCGCACTTGAATATGAAAGCTCAGTTCAAAAAACAAGCATGGGTGCACATTAAAATATACTTTTAAAAACATGATGCTCATCTCTGACACAACCTTTTGACAGGAGACATTTTGATGTGTAGAAAAAGCTCAGGTATAAATTATTACAATCAATAAAATGATGGCCGTTTCTGACTTACTACCACACTTTACTGGGACACTAATGGAGCCATCAGTGTAATTTTCCCACTATGACCAGTCAAGATATCTGCTGTGGAAAAGGCCTGCCGCTTAAGAAAGATGTTCATAAATGATGTTCAGAAATTGGGGTAAAATACTTATGTTTATAGTTATGAATAAAGTGTCAACCATTAAGGATATCATCAATTTCCTTATAAAAGGATGATAACCATGGGTAGGGTAGACAAATGCACAGTCGCACAACTGCAACATTAAGTCCCACACTTTACAAGTGAAGACTAGTTTCACTTTAAGACAAAATTTAAGGCAAAATGCTGAACAACTAATCCTCTCGTGCACTTCATAAATGGCTTTAATACTGCTTCTTCAACGTTAATCAGGGTAAAAGTCACATATCTGGAGAACAAAAGTCATTTTCTTATTACTAGCTTTAGTTAATGGGCAGCTAAAACAGTAAGTCAATCTAAAGCAGGGGTGTCAAACTCATTTTAGTTCAGGGGCCACATACAGCCCAATTTGATCTCACGTGGGCTGGACCAGTGAAACCACTGCACAATAACCTACAAATATCAACCCCTTCAATTTTTCTCAGAAAACATTCATCCATTTACCAAGCAAAGAAGAAACATTTGGTGCAAATTCAACAGTATCTCAGTTTTTCCACATTCAGTCAGTCGACTACTCACTTTCATTACATATGATTTTTTTCCCCATAATTTTCCACTAAAGTGGAAGCTAATACAGAAGCAGGTTAAGTCATCCGCTGCCTTACAAACCATTTACAATCTGAGGTTTTGTCAGTGCTTCAGCAGCAGGGTTCCACCCATATTGTTTTAAGGCAGAAGTCTGATCCAGATTATTTTGTACTGAAGCTGCTGGTTGACAATATTCTGCACAATGTTCAGTATCTTTAAGTATGACCACAGTAAGTATTCACTGTTATTTCAGAGAGCTGTGTTCTGGTGAGAGTGGAGAAGCCTTTAATGCGGAATTGATACTTCTGTGTTGAATCGGCGCCGTAGCTATGGCATAGGCTCTACGTCAAAATGGAGCCTACACTGTAGCCTGACTTACACCTCCTCAGAAATGTAACTACACGTCGCAGGGCTGCAGACCTCTTGTCTACTTTTATAAGCTGAAACCATTTCCCTCAGTGGAAATGAAGGTTTTATTTACTTGTAACCTATTTCACAGATAAGAAACAATAAATTGTGAAGACAATAAAGCCTCCACAAAAAAATAGCATTTTAAGTTTTGTGTGTAATTTATCCTTCAGGAATTTGTACTAGTAATTATCCTGGCTTCATATGAGCAGAGGAAATCTCTGCTAGTCGCTAGGCTAATTTATACAATGTAAAATGCCTTAGGCTTGTGCTAATAACATTAGCATGTTATATTTGTATGGAAAACATGTTTAGTACAAGACAGTTGTTTTGTCACTGAACTTTGTGAGTTGTAATGAAGCCAAATTTTGTTCCGTTAACTTTGTTAAATGTTGCTGTTGTCCCTGGCTTTATATGAGAAGAGGAAAAGATCGCTAGCTGCTAGGCTAATTTATACAATGTAAAATGCCATAGGCTTGTGCATGTAACGTTAATATGTTATTTTAGTTTTTTGTAATATGTTATTTGTATTTTACATGAAGTAGGCTATCTGCTCACTGTTTAAATTGCTCCTGAGTCCTCTCAGCCTTCACATCTGCATCAACATTAGGTGTGTAAAGTCAACTAGAGGGCCGGATTGGCCCCTTTGGCTGGCCGGTTCTGGCCCCCGGGCCATATGTTTGACACCCCTACTATAAAGAATCGCTGCAATATTCAATAATATAAATTCCTCGCCGACTCTAGTTTCTATGTTATGGCTGTTAAAAGCCATTACTAGAAAGTCCTAGTTTCCCATTATTTTTTGAGTCACTCTAACGCACCACCTTACCTGGCTTCTTGGGAACCTTTAATTAAAGGCAGGTGTGCGGAAGTGAGGGTGGAGCGTGGAGGAGGCCGCTTACCGCCGTACCTTTGGTAAATCTTAGTTTTCATTGTCTAATGAAGTCGTTTATTACCCCATTAAGTTGAAATTTGTTTGGGAAAGGCCCGTTTTTTGGGGAATTGTTTGCATTTTTTTAAAACGCGACTGTCAAGGCAGTCAGAGTCATCTTGCAACTCTCCATACATCCTGCAATTCAGTGAACTCTAAAACCAACCCAAGCACCTGGATCATCAAACAGTGAGTGAAACTAAACCAAAGACAGTTCATCATATCTCCCGTTATGGCGTCTGTGGGTGGCCATAATGGCCCATCTTAAAACATAATTAGAGTCTACCTGTGTTATTTAATTGTTTATTTGGTGTTACTGGAGGTTTCATGTACACCACCTGTATCTCCCAATATTGAAATAGTGATACTCATTCAGGGAAACTTGTTTCAAACATTTAAAGTGAGTTTCAGTAATGTGTGTATGAGCATGGCAGGACATAAAAACTTAGTGTGCTATACCTGCACTACACCATGGTCGCATGTAGTGGTGTACTGGTAGTTGATGGGGTGAGTGTACTACTAGGCAGATGGATAGGTTACTGAGAAGGAAGTGGGTATGCCCCATATACCTGCATATACCCTCAGCTACACCACTGGTCGCATGACTCAACATTCTTACCACAGGCTGTAAAGCTGTATTTGGCATGGCAACTGTCTTCTGAAAGACACCCAAAAGCTTCAAAATTCACAAGTAGATTATTTACAATGTGTTTTATGTCGTAGAACAAAACGTGAAAGTCTCTAAAGTTTGTGTTAACCACGGACCTTATATCAGGCATCTAACCAAAAACCCATTTAAAAAACCTATTGACTTTGAGATGAGGGAACCGAGAGTACCAAAATGCTGTCTCATATGCAGGTTTTAGGACTCAGTCTTGTGGAAGGTATAAATTAAAGCTCAACCCCCTTCTTAAACAGATCACCTGGTCTCAGTTGGCCTCCCTTCATTTTGCCCAAAGTCATCAAAGTTTAGATTTTTAGATTTGGATTTATTTTATCTATAAGGACAATGCACATTAATCAACATTTCTGTAAATGTGTTAGTGTTAGCCAGTTGACTAATTCTCAACTGCAGTCCTTTGGTAAAATGTTTTGAAACCAATAAAATGATAAAATTCACACGACAAAGAGCATAAAGACATAAAGACAGTATTAATTACAGCAAACAGAAATTGTCAATGTAGAACAGAAGCCATGCAAAGCAACAAGCAACAGCAGAGCATCAGTACAGTACAATAACACTACAACATCAAACAGCATGCAAGCAACATGAAGCACCAACACACAGACTGGCATGACATTCAGACATGCAGAGCAGCAGTAGAAAGTAAACACAGATAAAACGCAGTAGTCATTATGCTTAGTCAAATGCACCAAAGCCATGCGACAGAAAGTTGACTGTGCTGTTGATAAAATGGATATTGCATACATACCCGTGCAAGTTGAGACTGTAATACTAGTATTAGGACAGTTTAGCTTCTGTCTGCACGTTCGGTTATAGACAAGCATGTTGCCACTGTGCCATATTTTAAGCAATACCACAGTGAAGAAATACTGTGTTGCAGCACTCCCATAGCCCTTGCATACACCTCTCTGACCTGCACCTGTGTTTTCTGGTTTATCACTGCAGAGAGCTTTGTTTTTCTAGTTGCAGGGAACAAGCACTTGTGTCAAACCTTTTTAGTTTATGTTGTAGACAAAGCTATTGATAAAGACAACAGAACAAAACAGCAGTTATAACACAGAACAATCAAAAGATGTGTTCACTGCCCCATCTTTTTTTTTTTTCTTAAACAAAGCACAGACGACTTCCTGTCAGACAAAACGGAGGTGGATTTAACAGACCTAAGTCCACAAAGACAGTCATTTCTCCCCTAAAATTATCCAAGGCTACTTGCGGCCATTCAGTAGCTACAGTTTCAACATGAGACCCAACCTGGACAACACAAAAGAAACAAAGAAAAGAAAGGGAGAAAGTGCTTTAACCATACCAGTTACATCTGAATCTACCAACAAGTTATACCAGTACAAAATTAGGGCCAGGGAGAGGCCCAGAAAATACTCAAAAATACTTTCTCTCCCCATCACTCTGTATGTAACCCTTTCAAATTAATCCATTTTTGTCATCAGCTCAATCCATTCCTGAAAATATCATGGGCTGGACAATGAACAGTGTCTCAATATTACTCTACATCCTGTAGGTGTAGCCAGACGGACCTATAACCTCTTTAGGTTATTCATGTCTGTCCTCTTCATTTGAAGTTGCAGCATTTGTAATGACTTCATTAGACTGGACCAACCTTTATAGAGCAGAGACTGATCTGAACAAGGCAGGTAGAGATTTAAACCCATAAACTTAACTTGCTGTAATTTCTTTTCAGCCATTGTGGTGTCATGTAAACCAGTCAGGTCACACTCTTAAAATTGCTTGCTGGAAAATAAAAGCTTCTTTTACATAAGAAATACTCTGTCAGAATTTGTGTGTTTTGGCCTAATTTGAGGAACATTCTATGGAAGATTTAATGTGCAAAAACCATAAATAGAATATCTGAAAAGATGTTGAATAAAAGGACTTGATGTTAAATATGGCACAGTTAATAGCAGTACATAAATCAGGGTCTGTCAGCCATGAGGAGAAAGAGAAAAGCAATTTACAGCAGAGGTACTGTTAAAGAGATGTAAAGCTTTTTAACTAAAGTGAGGATGCATAGGACCTTATCTTTCTATAAAAGTTGTGCGGGATGGCCGCCCTTGTGTGTGATTCAGTCAGAAAGTCCAGCCTGAACCTGGAGTACGAACCAAACCCTGAAAAATGTCTTTGCCTTTTGTCAAACCTTCAGGGGGTTTCATTAGCCAAAACCTTCACACAAAGAAAGCAAGTCCAGTCACATGCAATGAATTCATCAACACCCCATGTTTTTAACACCCCCGCCACTTCGAACACAAGGCATCGACCCAATCTAATAGAATATGATGGAGCCAGGGATGATCCTTTAAAGATGTCAGCAGTAAGAGACAGAAAGAAAAGAGGCTGAGGTTGAGAGAAGAGGCCTTAAACTGGCACTCTGCTGAAATGAAATGTCGCCTCTTTGTTCCTTAGCCGCGGGTGCTAATTGGGCCTAGCGGCGGGGAGGAAAGCTGCCGCTGGGCTCCTGTCTGTCGCACCTGTTGAGTCATTGTCTCTCGCATTGATCAGACAGGAAGTTGGAGTAAGAAGGCTTATGCCTCAGTGGGTGCGTGGCAGAAACGTGGTTCAATTTCCTTTTAGAGCCCCGCTGCTGGAGGTGGAAATACCAATGGTGGTCAGTGGTCAATTGCATTTGACCATTGATTAGCTCGCACTAAAAGACATATGGATCATAAGGAGTTGATTTTCATTGGCTTTTTCAAATTCTTTATATTTCAATCACAGTCCCTCCTGTGTTTCCTCAGCATTGCATAATATGTTTGATGTCTCTGTCACTGCTGTTCTGCCACACTTCACCTGAAGTCCTATTCAGACAGGATTAGCTTTACCAACAGTGGATGTGAAATAATGGCTCACACAGGACAAACTAATACTGTATGTAGTATGAACGAGGGATTCATTGATGTATGTCTCTGAAGTTGAAACCAACGCTCAATATCTGGCAAATACTGATACATGTTTTTGTTAGACTTTTACTACAGGTGCAGGGGAAAACAGGTAGAATAGATAATGAATGTATGCTAATATAATAAGGCATTTGCCTATATGGATTTACACTTGATTTGAGATCTTGGCGCAAAATCACAGATATAGTTGGACTGCTTCTTCACACCGAGAATATACCACGTGTCTCATGTAATTTCTGTAGTTGAGGCTGAAATGCACAAACAGAAGAAAAGTCACACCTGAACCAGGGCTAGAATATTTAGTTTAAAGTCAACAATACTGTATCTTCATATGTTTTAAGTCACAGAAAAATTACCAGAGTTTTCACTCTGATGAAAACAAATCCAGAAACAATCTCAGGTGTGCAATGACTGAGCTCACAGTTCAATACTGTACACGATACAGAGTTTATGGGTTGACACATTGATGATATTTGCAACAAAACTGGAATTAAAACAAACTGTTGTAGTTCCTCCTGAAACATGCATATAACTGCTGTCAAGTTTTACCATTTTTACTTAATTTGTAAATTGTTTTTGATAAGGTTTTTAATGCAAAGAGCAAATGATAAAGCAGCTTTTAAATAAAATCAAACGGAAGACTAAAAATGTGTAGATGTAAATGTACTCAAATTTAAAAAGAAAATGTCTGAACTTATGAGAGTCTCCCAACGATTTAGTTTGATTCTTTTAAACACCTAAACACAAACTGATTTTAGATGGCTGCTGTAGGTAAGAGCATAGGTTTCATTTTAACATTAGGGGAGGACACATATAAAACTCGGGGTGTGGGCGTCCTCAAGAAAATGTTTTAAATCGAACACTTAAATTCCTGCATTCTGGTGATTTTTTTTAATGCACTAATTTGTGGCTTTTTTTAATCAGTTTATGGCCTAACTGTCTTAAATTATGTCAGAATAAGAGTCCTCTGCTACTTTCATTTTTATCCTCCTGAAACCCGAACTTTTGATTGGTATGCATCTTTAATTTCTCCAGGGTATTTGGGATCATTACAATAATTACAACAATAATTAAGTCCCAATGTCCTCAAATGAGACAAAAAATCAAGTCCTTATGTCCTCAAACAAGTGCTTCCTCATTAATAGCATCTTAGCTTGTTACTGTTACTAAAATTGGTCAAATTTGTTGCCATATCAAACTACAAACATTATTAATCGTAAATAAACAAGTTTCATCCATAAAATGTGATCAGGTTTTGGACCTTGTCCACTTTTGTGTTGGGATCGGCTGCAGACTGACTTGGCAGAGATGACTGCCATCTTGTTTTTACATGGATTACTGTATTGTGCTCTTACTACCACTAGAAATGAGGACAACAGGTCTGAGTTAAACAGAATGAAGTTTAAGGTGCTGCAAACCCAAAATGCGATGTCCTCATATGAGGATGCAGGGTCTCAGGAGGTTATTATTCAGGCAACGAATGCACATGTTCTAAATATTAAGGGGGATGTGTCCCGTGTGTCCTCCTCAAAATCTACACCCATGGCTGCAGGTCATTGTTCTAAGATTATAAGCTTGTCAGGATTGTCAGGCAGCAGTTGAGACCTCTGATGGTTCAGTGATAACCGATGACATTTGTTTGCGCCCTTTGTCACAACTAATTAGATTTAGTTAGTATTCCTGTCGATAATCTTTTGTTAGCATCAACATGTACATGGACACATTTTTGTATAGTGATATATTGCACCGCATGCTATATTGATGTTTTTATTTCCTTAAAACAGATTCTGAAATTCTGTAAAGATAGAGAAAAGGCTGTTAAGACATTTATGAATAAGACTTTTAAGCATATGTGTGTACACATGCATGCCTACATACTGTATACATGTACATACACAAACACAGATTCACAGACACACACACACGCTGTACACAAACACAGCTGAAGGCTTAGGGCCCCCGATTCCACAGACTCTGGAGTGTGATGCTAATGATGGAAATTAATGGAGCCTGACAGCACAATCTGCTGCCCATTGTCTCCCAATAAACAGCTTTGCAGTCCACATGAGCCACAGAGGGGACGGGAGCTTTAAGCCGGGACAGTGAGAGCAGAAGACAGGCAGGGTGGAGGGTCGGACCTCAGGGGACAGCGCTGATCCTGAAGTGGGGATTAGCTCAATTAGAGAGGCACTGTCTGATCAAGATGCAGTGTTCGATGGTACCTATGATGTGTGTGTGTGTTGTGAGACAAGTCTCCATCATTAGAGCCGACTGTTGCCGTTATTTGTTGCTGTGTCTGCTGATGCAGCTGGTGCGAGCAATAGTCAAGATGATGCCTTTTGCTTTTCTGCGACCTTCTGCTCAGATATCCATTTATTGTCATACACTTCAATGGTAATTAGTCACCAATGTGTTTTATCGTCCAAATGATAACAGATCCATGAATATTTCAGTGTGTTTCAAGTTGTCTTGTTACAGGTTAGTTTTAGCAGTAAGAAAGCAACATGAGAGTTTTAAGATAAACTTCAAGTTCTAAGCGTGTTAAAGACACTTTGTCTTTAGGGTTACAGTGAGGACATATTATGGTTTGTAACCTTAATTTTGCTTCAATGAAGTGTCACAGCAAGGCTCATTTTACAGATTTCCACTGAAAAAAAGACAATTTTTTTCAGAGAGTTCAAACTGATTTTCACCTGAGTCTCTATGAATAAGCATCAAAACAGAAAGAACTCGGTAAACTAGAGTGGTGATGTTGCAAATTTGATGATGTATTAGTTGTGTTTTAAGCAGTTTTTAAATATTGTATTTATGAAACTGTACTTTTTATTATCCAATTACAATTTAAAAAGTCCTGGTTACTTAAAAAATTCTCTCTATATAGTGGTATTTGGTACGTTAATTGTTATTCACCGTGGAAACCATTTTGTCTCAATTTAAAGCAACATCAGGAGAAACTTAAGGGGAAAAATCTAAAGTCTGAGGAGTTAAAAAGGCCATACCAGCTGCCAGATCCTCTGCCCTACTGTGGAGGTACTTTATTGTACCGCTTCTTTCACCGCTGATCAGAGGCTCACAGTCTTCCTCAGGCTCGGCTTTGTTGCAGGCTCAGACTGAAGGCTCAGACCTTCACAATATGTTCGAGGTAAAGCCGAGTATCAGCAGTGCTCAGAGGAGCTTTCCTGCTCAAAAAGCCGCAGTTAAGCAGCAATGAGACCTGCTTTACCTCCTCTGAGGAACAATGGGCTCATTAAAGGAGCAAACAGATTTCCACTGTTTTTCAATAAAGGGTCCTAAAGGGAGTCTGGGGGACCAGGCAGCTCCCAGCAGGTAGAGATAAGACTACACTTGCACATCTGGCCAACCTGCTGCTAACTAATATGTCTGTCAGCCTTTCTGCCTGCCCGTCTGCATTTAGTTGGTTTCTCTTATTAGTGCATTTAAATAAAACACATAATTTATCCTGATTTAGAAAACACAGATTTTACAGGATGAAACCGAGCTATAAATAAACTCATTTTCAAGATTTAAACAGCACAGATTAAGGAAGGCGCAGATGTGACAGAAGTTTGTGAGATGACATGTTTTTAAAGGATTATTTTATGGTGGAGATTTCCAGTGACCAATCAGATGACTGTGATTAAATTGTTTTTCAGGAGTTACAACAAAACATTACAACAAATGTTTTTATTCTTTTTTAGGAAGAATCCAAGCCTTCATGCATTATCTGCAACTACGCTGAATGTAGAATATGGAAAAGGGGAAAGGAGAGAGCAACGTGTACTTACATCTAAGTAGTCTTGCCATGCCCATCACAACAAGTTTGCCCTCTGCCAGCGATGGAGAAATCTGAGTGAAGCCACCATCATTCTAGGGTAAGTGAAATTTGAATTACTCAAACCAGTAAGTGTCTGAAACCCAAATTATGTTGCATGCTGGCAAATGTGTTAACACTGCACTCTATGCAGACACACAGTGTAGGTAAAACATAAAAACATGCACATGTGCCGAACGTGCTTGCATCTGTTTTAGAGTGTATGTGACCCATAACTCCGCTTAATCCGCACTGACCAATTCTTTATAAATAGTGTTACTTTGCACATGCTGGTAAACTTTGTTATAACCAGCGGCATTTCAGTGACTGTCATTTACACAGTCCGAAGAATGTAAAAGTTATCTGTCAGTAGTATAGTACAAAGGCTTGGTGGCATGTGTGCTTGTGGTTTCTTGTGACAGAAAGAGAGATGAAACCAGCAGTTGGCCTGTGGTGTGCTTATTGCACTGACCAAAATGAAATACATGCTACGCTGAATAACAAACAAAACAGTTGCCATTTCACCTGACTGCACCTTCATATTTCTTGCTTACTTGCACCTTTGACGTTAAAAACCCAAACGGAAAAAACGAAACCTAAAAAAAGTGGAAGTGCAAACATTCCTGTGACAAAAACTGTGGAAGAGTGACAATGCCCAAAGAAATCTGAGGCTGTATAAGTAGGTTGAATAATACTGGCCTTCAGTACACAAATATCATCAAACAAGCTCAGCAAAAGGAGCTTCCAAACCATGCATGGAGAATCAAACAAAGGAACCCGAAACGGAAATAAAAGACAATTCTGCATGGACGAGACAGTCCAGTGAAATGTTAGACAAATGAAGTGAAATTTGTTTCCTCACAAAGTTAACCACAGACTTTCTCCTGCTGCTGAGCTGCAAACCTTTGTCTGTGTGGATGTGTATTGGCCCCTGAGTCCTTGTCATCATCATGGCTTTGTTAAAGTCAGTCAGCTAAGTGGCAGGAGATTCCTTCTTGTCTGCCGTTGGGACTCATGCTCACATTAATCAGGGTTTACCAGCCTTTTTTCAAAATATATATCCAAAGTATAGTAGTCGATATGTTCGTTGGTTTCAGTAGAATATTTTACGGCAGAGTTTAGGACCACCAACACCTAATGAAATGTCAATATTTATGATTGGTGTTATCAGTATTCAGCTCATCATTTATCTGAATGGGAAACATGAAAAGGACAGATTATCAGTTATGATGAGACTTTCCCAGGAGAAAATTAAACTTGAAACAGTTAAGTCTGTATCGGTCTTGTATGGGGAAATAATGGCATAATACACCAAAGCCTCTTAGTGGATATTTGTGTTTGGCTTTGAGTTTTCACTATCAGATCTATTTGCTGTCTTAAATCTCCCCTTTGTGGCAGGACGGGTGAAGCTTAATGACTCCTTTGAACTGCCGGCATCCCCAGCCGAAAGGCTTCGGGAATGTCAACCAACTAACCTTTAGACTCTTTCCCACATCCAGCGACAGTGTAGGGCACGTAATACCCATCTCTCAGCTTCTGTCCTCCACCTATATTCATAATGGGTTAATCATTTTGTCCATCGCACATGCAAACATGAAGAAGTTACCGTCATAAACAGCAATGGCAAAATACTCACGGAACACAGGCCTACCACATTTTTACTGTTCAAGAACAAAGATTCAGTATAACATTGATTATCAGGCACAGTTGGTTTTTCCCACCATTGTAGTTCATGTTTAGTAACTCTTGTACTTCTCGTACTCCTGTTGTTACTCTGTCAGGCACTGGTTTTGCTTTTGTTCCTTGAGAACACTTTTGTCTTGTATATTTGTATATTTTGCCAGGTGTACTGGGCCCAGTGAGTGACCCTGACCCAGGGAACCCACTGGTTGTTCTGGATGTTACTTGCTGTGAACGTTAAATTGTGGTTACTGTACCTAGTGTTACTGTAATTTGAAGCATGCTCTGGCACAAGAATTTCATTTGGGATAAATAAAATTCTATTGAAATGAATTGAATTGAAGACAAAATGGAGAAAGCCTCATAATAACTGTAGTTATAATGCTTTGTATGTTTAGGTTAAAAACATTCCCTGACCTCCTTAGGTATTTTAACTCTATAGTACCTTTGAAATTACTTGAAATGTAATTTCTTTTTTTTTTTTTTTTTGGCCTGTTTCCAAAAATAGTGATATTTTGGACACAGTAACTGAAATAGGGACTCAGAGAGACATGGATCGTAGGTCAGCAGTAGATTTAAATAGCCAATCGGCCACAAACAGGCCAGTAAATCTAAAAATAAAGATTGCATGTCCATATCTGTTCATAAAATAAATGTTTGACATGAACATATTTTTCTATTATCTTGGCATGTCACTGTGGACAGCAACTTTGTAGAAAATTATCAGACACCATTTGGTAAAGAGACTTTGGTTGAATGGAGGGCTTGAATATCACATCATCATATTTTAACTTTCAGTGGCATAAGGACAATAATTTATCTAATTGTCATTTAAATTTCTGTTGTCTAAATGAATAATTCCATGCATACCGTGTCATGACATGTTTGTAAGTTTTCTTCTGATGTGAAACAAAATAACGGAAAAACAATAATTTTATTACCAGTATTTTAATGTTTCATTGTAATTTTAATTTATTGGTAATTTTTTAAATATATTTTCTGTATCCTACACCTCTCTACACATTACTCACCTTCTTCTTATCAGGGTAAAGCTCTACAGGGTAACCTGTAGTTCTCTCTTTGGTCACTTTGTGATTCAGTATTGTCGTTGACACATCTTCCTTTTTTGTTGTCAGATGACAGAATGAGATTTGTTCGAGGGGTATAAATGCTACCAGCTAATGAAGGCTAATGGTAGTCCCTGGGCTGTGACACTCAAGACTTTTCATACCATTGGTCAGTGGTCAATACATGTCAAAATATGACACACTAGGTATCCTCCTGTATCTATTTTGGATGTTCGGGGACAGCGCATGCATTGTGTCTTTTCAAAATATACTTTGGTTTTTCACAGGAAATGAACAGTTTCTGCTTGTTAAATGCATAGTCTTTTTTTTTTCAAAATAAACTTAAAATGTTGGTAAAACAGTCACTAGGTTTACATCCTTAAGTTTTGGCAACAAAAGTCTGTGGTTAGGGTTAGGGTTTGGCCTCAAATAAGTACGGTTGTTACTCACTTGATGTAACGTTACATGACGTACATCGTGACCTACCTCACTAGTGTAGCACGCTACACATAGTAGCACACGAAAAGCGATTAGGATTACAGACTATCTCACTGGTTCATCTTGATCCACTGTACATACAGTAATTGTGCACACACAGTTTGCTGAGTAATGATGAGGGATTCTTACTGACATGTCAGGTGTGCTCAGTTCTGGCTGTCCATAGTTTGTTTTATCGCATGATGGTCAGACACAAGAATGTTTTGGATGGTCGTAATGTTGGCTTAGTGTGGCTGGAAGACCAAAACAAAGTTGCATTCTCATATTTATATAATGGACACTGTGGCAGTGTGATGCTGCTGGCTCTCCTCTGTTCCTCTGTGTTGGCCTCTTGCTCTTATACAACCAGCTCAGTTTGTCTCCTGGATGGGCCCTGCTGTCCAGCAGGCTCTAGGGAGAGTGAAAGAAGGAAGAAGGGAGATCATGTCGGATCATAACGGACCCACCACAGCACAGAGACCTCCCTGCCGATGAGCAAACACCACTACAAATGGCAGAGCTGGCTGGACAATCACTTTGTGAATGGAAGCTAATTAGCTGGAGTCTAATGCCAGTTTACTAACACCTGTATTAGCGTGCTCGCTCAGCGGGGAGTCAGGGCTGGCCAACAAGCGCTAATCCCTCATAAGCCCAAAGTACTCCTCCCAAGAACTGGCATTAGCATATTCAGCTTTAGCCAGCTGTTGCCAACCTAAACCTGGAGGAGACCGGCTTCCACAGTGATGTGCTGATGGAGAGGAGGAGGAAGATTGTAGTGGGTTTGTGCTGGCTTGTGCTCCTGTGTGCATCAGGCTGCATCCAAATACTTTTTCAGTTTATTCCAAGCTCTTGTTTGTGAAATGTAAGGGCTCAGAGGTGACATATTTGGAAGTAACACATCAAGCAAACTTCCAGAGAAATCTTAGACACAGTTATGACACATACATGAGGACAATCATGTCAAATCGAAGCTTCTTCTCTCCTCGTTTGCCGTTTTTCTCACATCTCACATGGGAACCCCGCGATGTGTATGTGTTCACTTTCAGTCTCATTCCTTTGCTCTCGCATCCTCTCCCACTGCCTGGGTGGTGGAGTGATTACCCGGTAGCCGTGTGTGTATCAAGGCAAGTGCGAGGCCACTGTGTGTGTGTAAGGGATTAGCGAGCTTTAGCATTAACATCATGACTGGACTGGCTACATTCCCTTGCTCTGCTAATAATTTGAGGGGAGGAGAAAACCGGCTGGTCCATTAGCTCAGTCTGTTTGCTCAGGAGTTGGCCGACTCTGATCCTCTAATTTCTCTCGCCGATTCCAAGGGGATCTCTGGCTTTTGTGACGGAGGGATGGGAAGATAAAGGATGGGACTGAGGGGCACATTGATTCAGAGATCACCGTCCTTGGGACATTCTGTACACTTACCAAACTAATCAGCGTGTGTAAACACAGCGAGACATGTTGAGGGCTGGCGGCTAAAAGGCCGGGGTCTCAGGGGTTGATTAGGAAGAGCTGTTGATGGACCACACTCGGTGTCTGTGCGCTCTGATCTGCAGACCACATGCAGACAAACTGTGAGCAGCTTGGCTCATGTGTCGCTCTGTTGTGACTGGTTGTGGGTGTTTGGAGAGGCTCAGAGTGGATCTGTTGTGGTCTCTGGTGGACTTACAAAGTTTTGAGCAGAGAAATCAGGTGTTTCTTGCGCCATTCACAGCATAACAAACATGATGAAACTAAACATTTGATGAAACTAATGAAGCATGGATATCTGACAACAAACTAGAAAGTTTACTTGAAGAAATCAGAGGAGTTGACATGCACAGTAGTAACCTATAGTATGCTACATATACTGATCCTTTTTTCATCACCCACACAGTCACCAAACCAATACCTTCCCTCTTTAAAGGAACAGTTGTGTAAGATTTAGGGAAATTTATTGGTGTCTAGTGGTGATTATTGCAGATTGCAACCAGCTAAAACTTCTCCTGATCAAAATTCCTTCAATCTTCATCATTCAGGAGGTTTTGACCAAGAGCCGAATTATCAGCAGAGGTCTCTTCCTCTCCAAAACAAACAGATCAAGTGATTAAAAGTGATGAAAACACTAAATAAAGCAGTTTCACATAACAAATAAATGTTTATCCTACACTGTTTGCCACATCGCAGACAAGCAGCTTGCCCTGCGCCTGCTATGTGTGCTTATCTTTTTACGCCCCGATCATACAGGGAGCCTCACCGCACTGCCTTTTTTTCAAATTGAATGCCATCAGTCATGCTTGCTGCAACCTTTTTGGTGTTGCCAGGTGACCACCCCATCACGTCCTTACGCTTACGTTATTAGTAGCTAGTTCCTAAAATATTCAGGCAGAAAAAAAGAGGGTGGATCACAAGGAGTACCACCAGTTGGTCCAGGAGCTTCTCCTCCATGATGACCGTCTCCAGGCATATTTTAGGATGACTAGGGGGCAGTTTGACAACCTGCTGTCTATCGTCGGGTCGTATAGCTCTGGGTATCCAGCAACCACTACCACCAGTTTCACCTCCATTGATTACAAACTGTAAACTTGTAGTGACCGCCACAGAGGGCCTGCCTCTCAAATCATTCAATTGGACAATAGGGAAAAAAGATGACGAAAAAAGAGATTGGGTGCTCTGAGTTGAAGTTTTTTCAACTCAAGTTCAGATCGCTACAGCAAAAGGCGCCTAGAGCACAGAAACGTGAGCAAAAAGCTTAATTCTCATTAAAAACAATTACAAAAAAATGCACCTCCAGCTGCTAAAACTCTTTCTGTGTGATTGAGGCCTTACTCTGATGATTTATCTCTGATCCAGATGTCCAAAAGATTTTTACTATAAACTCAGTCATCTTCAGAGGTCTCCTCCTCTCCAAAACAAAGTTATTTAAACCTGTAAAAACCAAGAATAAAGCAGTGTCACTTAAAAAAAAAAGAAAAAGTTTTTCCAACACTCTGGTCTGGGGAACTATAGAAACATGGGTGTGCAACATTTAGGAGAGAGTTATTCATGTATACTAATATTTTTAGATCGTCTATGACCTCAAGAATAACATGTATGAATTTTGAAAATGAGCGTATGTCCCTCTTAAGAAATCGGATGACAACAGAAAGCAGATAGTGGTTAAGTTACATAAGTGCATACAAGCTCATGTGTTTGCCATCTGCAGGCATGCATCCTCCTATACATTATTTACTCTTAGTTTTATTTTAAGGTTTATGGTCATTCTCATGTTTGCGCCTTTTTACAGCAAGTAAAACTGACACAGTGCTCCTGTCATATTAATCGTATGGTATTATCTAGGGCTGCCCCCGACTAAGAATTTTCCTAGTCGACCAACAGTCTTCATTTAGAGCCATTAGTCAACTAGTCACCTGCATGTTTATGATATTAATTTAATTATTAAATGATATATTTTGGGCGGGGCAACACAATGGTTTGAGTTGAAGGTATGAGAAAGAATAGTGTCAGTAACATTGTTAACACTGTGCTACATTACAGAGAAATACAAAACCGAGCCGCCTGTTAATGACGCTGTGGGCTAATGGGCATGTAGCTACTTCCATGTTTCAGATGATACGTCATGTTTGTAGTCGACCAATGAAGATGAGTTTACATATCACCTTGGGTTCGTCCTTCACCTTCTCAAAATGACCCCACACTTCGGATTTCCTGCCTGACATGTTATTAACTAGCCTGTGGAATAACCGCAGGTACCCGCCCTGGAAATTAACCTGACTCCTGTCTGACTGCTGAGTGAGGCCACTTCCTGTGTCTGTCCTTTCAAATTAAATTCCCACATGGTCCAGTCATATAGGTTTTGATTTATTTTGACAAGGCGCAGCTCCCAATAGTGTTTTTTTTCTTCTGTGACTAAGTGACCAATGAAATCCTGCCGACTTATGACTTTTCTGGACGACTAACGTTTAGTCGACTATTAGCGGCCAGCCCTACTATAACTGCTGATGTTATCTGGCCTGCAGAATGTATTGTCTCTTTATTTGCTTGGCCCTGAAGAAGAAAACAGTGCTATTTTAAACTCCAGAAAAACAACCTCACATTGTTTGAAAATGTGAGTTTCTGCTCCCTCAAAAGTGAACTGTGATGCAGCTGCAATGACAACAAAATAATCAACCTAGCTACAGGAAATGACAGCTAAACACTAGTTTATAAGGAGATGTAAATATTTATTATCTAATTTTAAAGTAAAAATGTGAACACCCTGTGTATACTGTCAATATTCATATCAGAAGGCATTTTACCAAATGTGTGTAATTTCAAAATGCAGCATTAAAAGTCACACGAAATGGGTGAAATGTTTTTCTGATATTCATAATATTTGGAGCATGTTTAGAGTTTTTTCTCATATTCGGGTATTTATTCAAGCATTTTTAAGAGGAGCAGGAATCAGATTCGTTGCCAAAGTCTTTATTGTGACAGGTTAACAGAAATGCTGTCTAATAAGTGGGATAATTTTGAATCAGTCAGAATTAGTTTACAGACCCTGTCTCACTTTAAAGTGGTCAAAACAAACATAAAAGAACCAAAGGGTAAGCTGCAGTACAGTGGGAATTTAAACTGGCGTGGACCAAAGAAAATGAGCTGAAAGTAAAATGAGTCTTGACATAGGAGGCTTGTATTATAATAACCCATCAATCATCAGATCTTAAGCTGCACCCCAGGGGGAAACTCTTCTGTCAGCACACTATGACTCAACATCGTCTTCATTTTAAGTGGACATCAGATCAGATGTCACTATCAATTCCCAGAAGCCACGACCTCTTTTAATACCCCTCACAGCCAATTAGGGGAAGTAAAGGTAGCGAACCTTCAATGACAATGCACAGTAGCCGGTTAAAGCTACACATGCTACCCCGCTAGCTGCTGTCAGTGGGGACAGGGGCTAATGGGCAATCACAGGGGGGCTTATGTTGCAAATCAGCCCCGATCTGCGAGACTCTACTGGGGATTCCTGTCCAGTGTAGCCTGATTCTGGAGCTTATGATCCAGTAATGGGTGCTTTGGTGGAGATCTGAGGGGGACCCATGGGAATATGGTTTCAAACCGGCCCAGGCTTCCTGGGGCTAAAAGGGGCTTTGATAGGCAAAGTAGCTCGGCACAGAGGACATGGAGGAACAGGTCCCTGCTGATAGGACGTGTCACTACTAACTTGTACAGAAGCAGTTGACCCCTTGTTTATACAGCCCGAATGGACAAACTATATTTAGACACATTTTATTTTTGTAACTATTAACTAGACGAGTGAGAAGTGAATGAGAAATGTGTTCAACAGCCTCAGCAGCCTCCACAGTCCCATCACCAAGGTACCCAGGTGTGTAACACTGCTCCTCAATAGTACATAATTGGTACAACTTTAGACACACACTACTCTGTCATGGGTGTCATGTTTCCTCTGTGGTCTACCAGTTTGTTTACTGGCCATGTGTGTTTGGATTTGGTTGAGACATGATGGACAGATCGTCCTCTGTCTAATGCTCAGCTGATCTGAATTTTGATGCTGATCTGAAATTCAGACGTTTTAAAGTCCAACATCTGGGTGCACCAGATTTGCTGCTGAACAGTGTTGAATTCACTTCGTATTTTCCAGCGCAAGCAGATAGAGAACAAATGATAAACAATACAAATTTCCAGAAAGGCTGCTGCTTTGCAAGTTTATTGCCTTATTATTTATCTTATTTATTTATAAATTTGTGGAGAAACCCCATAGAGATTAACAACTTTTTTGCAAGAGACACCATAGAGCAAAACACAGCCCTCACACAGAGATGCACAGATGAAGGCAATCTCAAATGATTAAGAATATCAGCAAGCAAGTACGTCTACATCATCTACAGGTCCTCAGTGGAATAACTGTCTCTAACTTCAACTTGTTTAGTAGTTACTTTCAGTTGTAAGGTGTTAAGTACCACAAAGACAGACTCAGTTCAGTGGGTATGAGGAACTTTAAAAGCAATCATATCCTGATCTGGTGCCATAGAGACAGCACATTAAAGTCCTATACTTACTGTTGGGGACTATTGCATGAAGGTGCCTCCTTGTCGTTTATGTCTGTAGCTCAAAAAAATACCTAGAAACTGCTTTGTGATGGGATGTACTACTAAGTTTTTACAAGCTGCTGAATCAAAAAACTGAGCTTTAAAGCAGTAAGACTTGAGACATCAGCAGGAAGATATGGAAAAACTGTTGTGACCTGACACTCAGTCCCTACATGCAGCAAGTATTTCGCTGATTTGACCAGACACACTGTAGAGGTTAAAACTATCTAAACTAATGTCTGGTTTTGATCTTTGTTGGATTAAATGCTGATCTTACCTGGTGATTTGATAGTTGTTAATGTCAAAGTATGTTACTGCTGGACATTTAGTGGGAGCACTTCTCCAAGACGAGAAAGCAACACTGGAATAGACTGACAGTATGAGTTTGTCAATGTAACTTTTCCTCTTGGTTGAATATTGTGATGCTGATAGTTTTCTCCTCTGGTGCGCGTGACTTTCAGAGTATGATGCAGTGCGCTCTGTCTCCATGGTTATTGGGTTTTGACGTATCTTGGCAATTCATACGCAGTAGCACATGAGTTTTCAAGTATGGTACCACTAACACCAGGGATTCACAATATACACATGCCCTCTGCCATCTTCGGCTTCTGGTCATTGCTGGACGGGGCTTTTCCATTGTGATGTCGACTTTTGCGATAAACATGTCAAGGGTTACGGCACTTGGCATACCGACACAAAACCACATGTGATAATGCACTCAGGGATTTTTTTTGTTGGTTGAAACAGAATTGGTAGAAAACTGAACTTTAAATGTAACTATCTTTTTTTTAGTAGTGCCTTTTGTGTTCAGTCTACTGTTCAATTTGTTTAATAAAAGAACGTTGGAAATAATTTCCTGTAACTTTTTATTCCCACAAGCAGTATGTTGTATTTTGGCAGTATACTGAAAGCATCAGAAAGGCCGAACTGAGTGCATTTTATCTATACTTACTGATCGTTTTCCCAGTAGTCAACAACGTTATCACATATTTTCCTCACGTTGTGCAGCCCTGGCTCACACTCCCATGTGATTTATAAGTAAAGGTAAAACTAATTGTACTGTTGGTATGATTCCTATCTGTTCAGAGTAGACACATGTGTTCCTCTGTCACTGAGCAGAATATTGACATGATTGAGAAACTGACCATGATCTTCTCTCATTGCTTGTTATTGATCACTTTAATCCTATAAAGCCAACACTACCCTGACAGTGTGTATGCTTGTGTGTGTGTGTGTGTGTGTGTGAGAGGGGCGTTCAGGCTGAGTTACGGGGGTTTATGCCGTCTGTTTGTCCTGTCAGCGGACGGGTGGGTGTATGGTGAAGAATGGTGAAGGCAGGTGGTGTGACTAAAGCAAGGACTGGACCGAATTGGGCGGATGCAGGCTTTAGCATAGGGAGGAGGAGATGGGACAGGGGTGTCACCAGTCGACGGGGCCTGTCCGAAACAGCGCCGTGCACCACACCCACCCAACTGTTCCTCTTTCAGCGCCCTTCTGCCCGTTTCTGCCTCTCTCCTTCTCTCACTCTCTCTGTCTCGCTTTATCTCCTCTCCTCTCCTCCTCTTTTCTTTTCTTTTCAGAATGCATTGTTAACAAAACGGTTTACAAACCCTGGCTGGTACATTATCCACGACCGCCTCCTGTGAGATTGATTTAAGCAAATGGATTCAGAAAGGGAGGGAGGGATGAAGAGGAGGAGGGGGTTTGCATGGAAAGGATGGAAAAGGAGAAAGTGAAAAGAGGTGTGTTCCTGCAGCAGCTTTACAAAACCACCACATGGGCCACGTTGAATATTCCCCTTTTTCTCTTGCATTTTGAGAAGCCATACATTAAACGCTCATTATACAGCCTTTATGTGCAGGAGGAGGCTCCGTCTCTGTGAGGGCAGAGCGGCTGAGGACGCACTATGATCTCTCTGCATATGCATGCATGGAGCATCTTTAGAGGCTTTCTGACATGTATGATATCATCATGACAGAGAGATTTGACTTTCATAAAGCCTCCCAGGAAAGGGAGGGTGTGTCTGTTGCAAGGCTAATTTTTACGGTGTGAATCAGATTGTGTGTAATGTTTAATAAAGTTGACTTTTCGGGCCGCTGGCGTTTCTCTCAAAATAGCTTTTGTCGATCTGAGCAGTCCAAACCTGCAAGTCTTTCATAGTAAAATGCTTATAATCTTAGAGAGAAGCATGATGAAAACAGAGCGGCAAAAGTGACTACAAGAGAAAGTTACTAGCTTCTTTTTTAACAGTTTCACGATTTAAAAAAACTGAAAAGCACAGACGTTTGAGTGTGTTGGTCCTCACCGACCTTTATTCTCACACACTCTCAAAAAGGACACACTTCAGCTTTGGATGATTTTCTTTCACTTTTGCTTTTCATTTGACGTTTTAACTATATCATTCCACTTTTAACTCCACTTTCACAGTCCTCTCTTCTTTTTCCAACAATAAGATCTTTCTCTAGAGGTGTGAGTGTGTGCGTGCGGGCAGGGGGGGGCAAAGGTTGAACCGGGCATCCTATCATGATAAATCACTGGTTAATGAGGAGTCTATTGTGTCCCCACACATTGTGTCCCCCCTCCTCGCCTCCTCCCCCCTTCTCCTCCTCCTTCTCCTCCTCCCTGTGTCCCTTAGACCGCTACCTTTGGGTTGTTAAGCTGACACAGATAATGAACTGGCCGCTTTGAACTGTCCTCACAATATTGACTGGTTGCACACAGCAGATGTCTCCCTGGCAGAAAGCAACTGGTAAAAGCACATTAGGTTAACAAAGAGAGCTTTGCTTTGCAGGGGTGGGGACTGGAGAGGAGGTGGCAGAGGGGTCTGTGTGGGTGTGTTGCGGGGTGGGGGCGACGGAGGGATGGGGGAGCAGAGGGCAAGCTTCAGAGTTGACAGATCTGGGGGATTATATCAAAACAACACATTTGTCGATTATATGACGAAGAGAAGAGGCGACAAAGACGACATGTTTTGAAAGAGAGTATATTCACAGGCTGGCGTCGTGTTATGAATGTGCTTTGCATGATAATCCTGTAGTAAATAGTTCAGTCACAAAAACGAGTTCTTTTGAACATTAAAATAAAATCTTGCGACCATTAATTTGCATTTGCAGCGACAGCAAGGGCCAGTGTGTTTGCAGATTTTAGCTCTTTACCATCAAACCCTGTAGTTAAAATTTTGTCTGTTTTCAAATGCACACAGTTTAATATTTTTAGATGTACATTTTCTACATTCTGGGCAGCCATTGCTTTTCATTCATTTTTTGTGTGCAAATATTGATTTGCATTTGCAGCAACAGCAAGGGCCAGTGTGTCTGCAAGTTAGAGCTCTTAAAGGTCTAACCTTGTAGTTTACATTTGTCTGAGTATTTTTGAACACAAACAGTTTAATATTTTAGATATATTTTTTCTATGATTGCGGGCAGCCATTGATTTTCATTCATTTGCAACATGGTGTTTGCAAATTTTAGCTGTTTGAGGTTTAACCCTGTAGTTTACATTTCGTCTAAATAATTTTTATTTACTATTATAGTTTCATATTTTAGATGTACTTTTTCTCTTATTCCGGGCAGCCATTGGTTTTCATTGATTTCCGAGTGCAACTATTGATTTGCGTTTGCAGCAAGGGCCAGCGTGTCTGCAAATTTTAGCTCTTTTAAAGGTCTAACCTTTTTAACATCACGTCTGACTATTTTTTGATGCGTACAGTTTAATATTTTAGATGTACTTTTTCTATTATTTCACTCAGTCATTGATTTAAATTTTTTATATGGAAATAAATTGGCAGACTTTTAAAAGTTGCTTGAGTTGCATATTCCATCATTGTGAAGTCTTTGTTAATTCTTGTCATGTGCATATTGATTTAAAGTCTCTTATGACACTGATTTTATTTTGAATTAATCAAGACTTGATTTTCACATCAATGGTTTGCGCAGCTTGAGAGTGTTTTAAAAGTTTGTTCATTGATTTTCATGTTTTGTTGATAAATAAATGGATGCAAAATTACATTTAAATGTCAAAAACACAGCAGCGTGGTTTGTAAAGTGGTTAGTTACGATGTAAAACTCTCAAACCCACTGTATGGCTCTTGTAAGATAACAATCTGAATCACAGTTTGGCACAAATGAGTTCATTCATTTCGTCCATAGATAACAAAATGATTAACTTCATTTTCAGTCTCCCACTCGTTATTGTTGTTCAGTGAATGCAGCGCGGCCTGTGAGCTGACTGGTTTCTTTCTGGCAGTGGGACGGGTGTCTAATGGGTCAATAATAAGCCGTGACTAACCGTCTCCCTGAGGAGCAGCTTGGCCAGACACACACTCACAGAAAGCAGCAGAAAGGTATGAGCCACCAACACTGATTACCATATAATTGCAGCCATTGTATTTGACATGGAGAATTAGTAGCCCGCTAGGTGGCTAACTGGCCTTTTATTCAGCTTCGGACTGGGCAGAAAAAAAAAACACACCCACACACACACAGACAGACGTACACAACTCAAACTGGATAGAATATGCATATATGTGCACACAATTATTTGGGTTGGAATGGTACAAATCCCGACATGGAAACCTCAAATCTCCAAAATTTGGAACCATTCAGGAACAAAGATTAACGGCTTTTTATGAAGGTATCTATAAGTTAGTCTTGTAGGCTTTTTTGAAGCCCAAGAGATGAAGCTGCGAGAGAAACATTAAATTCTCAATGAAATGGACTTTTGCGGTAGTGAAAAGAGAGCTTCACTTTACGCAGGGAACGTGATAAATGAAATTAATACTTCTCGGTTTCTTTAAAGATTAACCTCCAGCCTTTGTCACCTCTCTAGCACCTGTTTCTGTTGAGCCACCACATGGACTCAAACTAGAAACGCAGAGAAACCTCTTTCCTGTTTCAGTGACTTCGTTGTAACCATCTGAGTTCAAGGATCAGTGTTCATACACACTGGATAATCTGCTATGGCCTATTCAAATTCCTCCTTTCCACTTTGAAAATTACACACACAGCCAGTTGTGAAGTTGTGAGCTTTTCCCACAAGGAACCACGTCCTCAGACTTTGAGGCACGGAACAATTTGATTTGGTTTCTGGCATACGAGTCAAGAGGGTTAACAAGACCCACCGCCATGGAGTCCCTTCACCCCACGTGTGGCTAAACGATCACTTCCCCGCGCGCCTCACATCGCAACAAATCTCTTTTCATGATCACTTTTCACTCTTTCTCCTTCTTGCCTGACTGGGTCTTTTTAAACTGAGAGGGAGAGGAGAGAGAGTCAGGGAGAGAATTTCTTTCCCTCTTAAAGGTTTTGTGTGAGGACGGCTGAGTGAGCGTCCATTATAGAAAAGGCCCAGACCACCACTGGATGACCCTGCTAGGAGCGACAAAACCCAATTGGTCACGGCCGCCAGCAGCTAATGGGCCAGAGAGGAATAGCCCTGGGTGGGTAATGACTGTATTCTCTGCTTTTCTCTTTACGCCCTTCTGGTGCCCTCGTACCCCCCACCTTACCCCAGCGGCCACCAGCCCTGTTCCCTCCCCGTACCCCTGCACCCAACCCTGGTGCCCCCCTGGCCTTCTCTTCTAGTGTCATTTACACTAACACACACATCTACACAATGCTTTCGGTCACAGTGTCTGTCTGTGTGGTGCACTTGGCAACAGATGCTGCAGACAGATCAGTCAGAGGGAATCAGAGGACCATATGTTTGGATGAGTCATGGTCCTCCTGCCTTTCCCACACAGCGGAGTTTGATGGAGGAGTTTCTATCTGATGGAAATTTGGAGATTTGGTACATTGGGGCTGTGAACTAAATGTGTGCATTTAAAGCAAGATGGGCCGAAGAACTTTTTTGGTTCTAAGGCTGTTTTCAGACGAACAGTAGCGTCAAAAAATGCAACTTAATCGTTGTATGTTTTAAACAAGATGTTGACGCCAAATAGTTTTCAGACTTGAAGGACAAAATAGGATGCTGCGTTTGTGCCTCCAAAATGACTCACATGACAGCTCTGAAAACAACTGAGTATTTTTTGATAAGCTACTTGATTAGGATCAGGAACATTTCAGTCTCCACGCACACACCAGATCTCCATATCATGACTTTGCACCTCACTACATAAATTATCCAATATGCTGTAAACGTAACTCTTAGAATACTTGGTAAAAAAAATATTTGGGGCTGTGGTGGTTTGAAGGCTCCTGAGACACCAAGACATTGCACAGAATTTTATACTAGTTTAAGGCAGGGTTTTACACTCTAAAAATGTATCGCAGCAGTATTAGTCTTGCACAGCCAGACCTATCTCGTGCTAAGACAGCTGGAGAAAAGTCTGGCTGTACTCAACATTGTTTTGCACCAAGGGAAAATAACTCTCTGGGATGTTTGTGTCTTACTAAACCAATCACGGTCGTCTTTGGCGGCTCTAAGCCCAGGATGCAGAAGCGGGCTCTTTTAAAATGGTGTTGGGAGGGAAGTTGTTTTATTGGAATATTTTCACATGGATAGGCAAGCCCTGGCATTAAAATGGCTAAATCCCAACAACAGAAAACATTAAATAAAACAAACATTTTAGCATATAGGTTACTAGCTCTGAGTTTGTTATTGTTTAATGCACGGCGCTAAAACAAAGTGTGGAGATAGGTCTGGCTATGTGAGACTAGTTTCACGACATGGATTTTGAAAACATTTTTACTGGTCAAGTGTAGAAAAACCAAGGAAGCCACCTGTAAGACTTAATCTACCCATCTGCAAGTCCTTTTCGACTTAGGAGGTATGTAGACGAAGAGGTTTTATGCTGATAGGTCGGTTTATTTATTCAACTTGGCTTGGTTGAGATGGGGTTTGTATATTTAATATCTAAGACTGTCGTTGATTTAGTGGTGGTAAATTAGTTTTGGATAGTTGTTGGCAGTTTCTTTTTTAAAATGAGACATGAAGGGGGTAGGATTATATAAGTGTACACTTCCTCCTACTCCTTCCCGGGCATGTCTGTTGTTATTTTGTTTTTTTTGTTTTTTTTTGCTCCAAATAAAGTCATTCATTCCTTTAAGGTATTTTCAGAATATTCGCCTCACGTTGTTGCGCAAATATGGCTTTGGATTGTTTTTTGAAGTATTTCCAACTAACTTGGGAATGCAGCGAACGCTAACATTAGTGCTAACTTGGTTTGTAGTGAAGCACAACCAATCGCTGGGATCAAGAAACAAATACACATTTTCCAAACTTACCTAGTAGTCCTGTGGCTTTGCTCACTTTTCTCCGAGTCCTCTCCTTTTTGATTCTGTCTCTGTACTGTACTGAAGTTGAATCATAGAGTTCTAGGTGCCCACAGACGGCTATAATTACTTTATCCTCCTTCTCTGTGACATCAGGAGAATCTTGACACTGACTTTTCACAACACGTCATACAAATTTTTTGTGCATTCATGTTTTGTCTGTGCGGACCTTGAGTCTGAATGTTCTTTTCTTTCCACTTTGTTAAGTAACAAATGACTAACGCTGGTCAATGTCTGGATATAAGGAGTCTAAAATCTATTCATCTTTCCTTGTTGGCATTTTTAAAGTCCTTAAACGTGTTTTTTTTGTAGTTGTGGTTTGATGACTCATGAAAAAGCTTTTAATGAACTTCTAAATGTAGATGATGTCATGGATGATCATGTGGTGTAGTTTGGCAGCATTGACTGTGAATGCAGGTCTTTTGAATTATCATGTTTTTGAGTATGGTCGACCATTTATGACATACAGGCGTTTCAGATGAAACATGTCAGTGTTTCGAAAGACTTGAAGAGTGTGACGCTGAAAAGAAGGCTGAGGTGTATTTTCAGTTATTTATATGAGGATACAATCACACAGTGCAGTGTTTACTACTAACTGCATCTCAGGATCTCATGAAAAAAACCATGTCTGTAAGCTCTGATTTAAAGGGACGTTCAACTGCATTTTCCCATGAAGAACTTCCCAACATGTATTAAATCTGATGTACATGAAGCTGTAAATTAAATGGGGGTATATAGTTTTTATTTGGCGACTTGAAATTGTAACTACTCCAGTTTAAAGCCGAGATATAAGCACTACTCATAGTTTAAAACAAGGGAGAGAAGGCAAACTGCAGCTCCAGTGATGTCTTGGAAAACAAAGTAACAAACAAAATAGATAAAGTAATAAATTAATTGCTTGCTATACGTGATATTTGTTTTTATTATTTGACTGCAGTGTTCTAAAGTCCCACTTTGATATCTTTCCATCCTTTTATTTAATCACCATTTGAATATAAGTAGCAGATCAGACCCAAAATGTAAGGACTTAAAACGGGTTCGGGGCCAAAGGGCTTGATCCCCAGTTGAAGATATAGAAGCTGAATCAGTGACTGGTTTTAGTTGCATAAAAATGAGAACCCTGGCTGGAAGAGATAGTGGTTTGTTTGTTTGAAGTTGACGATAAGGCACTTATTGGCAGGATGTGTAGGGATGCTGGGTGGTGGTAGTGGCGGAGTGGTTGGCAGCAGATAGGAGGGGTTGATGGAGAAGAGAGGAGGAGGGGGAGGTGGTGGTGGTGGGCAGGTCACACTGGCTCTATTCAGGCCCTAAGACAACACCACACAGAATGATAGACTCCTCAGGATTGTTTGTCCCTCACGGGCCATTCTCCCTCCTGTCTCCCTCAATGGCACCCTTAGCCGCACATGAGAGGCTCTCACAGGTACCAGTGTGTGTGTGTGCGTGTGTGTGCGCATATGTGTGTGTGTGTGTGTGTGTGTGTTTGAAGGGTGGAGCGGGGTGGTGGAGGTGGGGTTGTATTTTAGAGATAAAGCCTCCTAGTCCTATGGTTGATTGCCCCGCTATAGAGACTCACTCAGTGGCTGAAAGGCTCCCTCAGACAACAGTGAATAAACTCTTACTCTTACGCTTCCATACATCACCCTCCACCTCCCCTCCACCCTCCTCCTCTGGCAGATCCACCCCCTCTGCTCTCTCACTTTGAATTTTCTGGGGATTTGAGCACAACCCCTCAAACCCTCCTCCCTCCAGAAAGTCTCCACACTTTCGCCTTTCTCCTAACCTTTTCATGCTTACAAGCGTTCATGACTCACAAAATGGACAGTCAACATTTCCATATTGACCGCTGTAGGCATGACACTGCTACTTGGATATTTATGACATATCGAAACACCATTAGGATTTATTTATCACTGAATACTTCTTTAAAATGTGCAGGACGGACATCAGTATCAGTGGTGATAGTGGACAGTGGTGTCCTCTGTCCATATTGCTCTTGTATTCATCTCCGGCTGCTGATGTGTAATCACACATAACAAAGTGCACTCCTTAAACCCCTTTAAAGTTTGACAGCTGACCAGGTTAACCAGTGGCGGGAAGCAGAACTGTTGCCCTCTGTCACTCGTCTTCCTTCCTGTTGACACATGAAAGAGACAGATGCTGAAATGGCGATGTTATCCTGGCGAGCTAACCATTAGCCTGCATCTCTAAAGGCCCTAGTTAGCACTTTCGTGGCTCCTGTCAGCAGTTTCCTGGCTGCAGGAAGAATCCATGTGACACTCACTGACATGACAGGATGAGCTGACTAATTCATCCTGACTGATCAGAGGTGGGGAGTTACTAAATACACCTACTAAGTTACCAAGTATTGAGAACAGTTTGGATGTACTGGTGCTATACTTTACATTTTTGGAGACTCCCTCAATTTATGGCTTTAGTCGATAGTCACTCTGCAGATTCAGACTTTCCACTCAAGATGATTTAAGCTCATAAAGTATTGCTCTTGTTGGGAATAAATTGGTAACAAAAAGTAATAAATTACAATTAGAAAAATAACATCAGTTTTATGATCTGACTCTTTGGTTAAGGTCTGGCCAGGTTTAGGCACAAACATGACTGTTTAGGTTCAGGGAAGGATCATGATTTGGATTTTACTTTTAAGATTAGTTGACTTTGTTAAAGTTAGGGGACCTTCATCGTCATGGTTCCAGTAATACCCAGGTAGCCAAAATGACCTGGCCCAGAATCGGCCTGAACTCTGGAATTAGCCGGGCCTGGTCCTGTTGCCTGACTCAGCAGAGACTCTGCATGAATGACGCCCCAGAATTGGGCCAAATCAGCTGGCCCGAATTAGGCTGCTGACACTGCCATCACTGGGCAACCACACAATTATGGTTTACTGCTGGTAGGAAACTAATATCTATAATCAGATATCTGCACATGTATGCAGAATCTGTGGGCAATGGCACAAGATTTTGGTATCAGAAGCTTTCTGGTTTCTGTTTGTAGTCCGAATATCAGAGTTATTGTAGCTTTGTTTTTGTTTTTTTTCAGTAGTTTTTATTTTTATAATTGTGTTAAATTTTTGTTTTCAATTTGGTTTCAGTTCATTTTCAGAGTGTGTTTTCTCATTTCAGTCTAGTTTTTATTGTTTATTAATGTAAATATATGAATATTAGTGATGTTTTAGTTTAGTTTGTATTAGCATGAGGATTAGTTTTATTGTTGTTGTTTTTTATTATTATATGGGGAAATTTGTCAGGGGCAATGTTTTAGAAGTTCAGAATAGGTATTTCAATGCAAACACAGCACACTGTGATGGCAATTCCCTCAGTCATGTAGATATCCCAGTCCCAATTAACATGTGCACTAGTGCCTCCTCATGCTTATTGTGTTGATAAATCTGACCAAATTAACAAAGACTAAAGCTAATGACATTTTGATTTCATTTTGGTTAGTTCTGTAAGTACATAAAATAATTTCTGTTAGTTTTCTCTTTTTTTGAAAGTCAAGGTTTTGTCATTATTTTAGTTAACTAATTTTTTTTTACACCTAGTTTTATTTATGTTTTAGTTGATTGTAATAATCTTGCAGAGTATTGACCAGTCATGTTTTAGCTGGCTTTGGTTGCCTGCAGGTAAACAGTCAGTGGGGAGAGTAAAAGAGGTGGAATGCACTGGCTGAAATGCGATCTCAGATTCCATCGGCTATCATCTGACAGCCCTTTTTATCAGCTTTTTCTATTTTGTCTGTGTTCATGTGCAGATATCTGTTTATAGAGATTCGCTGAAATGTTGTCTGGTCCTGTCGCAAGTTGCTAATCAAACTATAAACAAGACGACAAGTCGACAAGCCCGGTTATCAGCTGGCTGCACTGGAGCCCTTATAGGCTACTCGTGGTCAGACGATAGCCAATTAGTTTAGACTGGTAGGAAACCAGAAATGATCAGCAATCTGGCCTTTCGTTGACCCATCTATCCACCCTGATTCTTGTGCCTCTAAAACGACATCACACTACTTTCTGCTTTGCTCCTGATGCAAAAGAGTCAGAATTCCTGCAGCCGCTATCAGGCTCTGTCACTTGAAAGTAAAGATTTCTGGGGATTTGTTAAAACAGCTGATGCTGTCGAATTTCGTGGGAATATACTCAACTAGAGAAGGGCAAGAATCCTTCAGTTGATCTGTTGGGCGAAAATCCTCAAAATTGGAGTTATGAGAGGTGGGGATTTTTTTATACACTCTGAAAAGTGGCATCTTTCTCAAATGATTGTTTCTTTAGCTAATGCCTGAATACTCTTTACTTCTGATGTTTTTTACTTTGGAATTAGTTACTTGTAATGGAGTATATGACCATAGTGGTATTCGTAAACTGCAACGAATAGAGAAAATAATTAAAGAGAAATTAAGAGCAGAAAAAAGTTATTATTCTGTTGATTGATGTGTTCTGCAGAGTAAATCAGAGGAGAGAGCCTCACGTACATTTTGAATGCAGCTCAGCTCCCATGTGGTGTCTCGACAGTGTAGGACTGTGCAGTGAAGATGAACAGAGAGTCAATGCGCCCTCAAAGACCTGGGCGGTGAGGCTTTCCACACAGTGGTTTGATTGACACTGTCTGTCACAGGCAATGAACTCGACTGTCTTTCTTTTTTTTTTAGTCTCCATTCGTTCCCGGGTTACATGTGAGGGAAATTTAAAACAAAGTTTTACAGTTATTCATTAATATTTATTTGTTTGACTGTTAATTAGCCTCCCCCACTCTCAACAGTGACAATATACATGCTGACATTTCCATTCTTAAACCCCTGACTTCCCAGTCACTGTCACACATTTACATTTTCTAACCTCTATATGCAAAGGCAAGTTGCTAGAGGAGCTGAATGTTGCCTCCTTATGGTGCAGCCTGGTTTAAGCCATTCAAATTCAGCCTCAGTGTGGAGGTGCAGGGCTTTGCATATTCCTCAGTCCTGTGGGACCTCAGCGCAGGCAGGCCTACCTTTGTCTGCACCTCAGCCTGTGGACCTCTGGGAGTTCTTTGCTGTGATCAGGCCTCCATTTAAACAAGTGAAACAAAAACAGCATTTAAACCAACCAGGTTCCTTCCATCAGAGATTTATTTGCAAGCTGTTGCCCTTCTGCTCCTGGTCCGAGGGTAAATGCAAATTCCTTAAATCTTGACATTATTTCCCAATCTATACATTCACTATAAAAAAATCATCCAGTTTACCTGCTGTTGTAAATTTAAAATCAAACTCTGCGTGGTGCAACACTGAATCTTCTAAATAGAAAGTAAAGATTATGTTCAGGTCTTTTTATTGAGGGAAAGTAGGCCAACTGATTACTTTTTTCTCCATCTGTTATTTTCTTTTTAATGACACATTCTGGCACTTCAAAAATCTTCTCCAACAATAGATCTAATATAGGCTACCCTCCAGCCCTCTCCCTCACCTCTGTTTCAGTCGGCTCATACACTTGTGAGGACCTATTGCTAAATTAGTCTGCTTAGAAACGGAGAAGAGCCTTAATTAAAACTTCATCCTCTCTCCAAATCCCCCTCTCCACTTTATCCTTCTCTTCTCATCCTCTCTCCTCCGCGGCAGCCGCATCTCATCCAACAGACAGAAGGGAGACGTCGTTGACTTGCACTCCGAGGCCTTCACTTGTTCGCCGGCCTCAATAGAAACTCCCCGTTAGATACAATGACCTTGCAAATTAAAGGAATGACTGTCCAAATTAAATCAAGCAAGGCAGCCCCATGCAGGCAGCCCAGGCTCTCAGTCTGAGCTTAGCCTGCTCTTTGCTCCCCCCCCTTCCAACCCTTCAGTTTTTCTCATAAGCGAGAGGTGAGCAGGGAGAATGAATGGAGGTTTTCTTCACAGTCCTCCTTGAGATGCTACTTCTTGCTAATTAACTGGTGCTCTTTGTCATCTCCTCTGCGAGTATGAAGGACCTCGGGGAGACTGAATAGAGCTTTCTCAACTGGCAACCCTTGCCAACTGTCTCTTGCTCTCATGCAGTCGTCATTCCACTCTCTTTGTCGGATGTTGCAACAGCAAATTAATTGATGGGGCTTTTATTAATTAGTTTTTTGCGAGCCATTGATGCCATTATCGTCGCTAACTTGTGAATTTTTGGAGGGAAACGGCTGATTGTGATTGACATTTTTGTGCTTGCCGGTCATTAAAAATGAATTTTCATATGAAAGAGGAGTAAAAACATCAACTTCAGAGTGTGTGTGCGTGTGTTTAAGTGTCTGTGTGTGTGTGTGTGTGTGTGTGTGTGTGTGTGTGTGTGTGTAGTCTCTTTGCATGTGAATGCAGCCGTGATCCCTGGACTCAGGAGACAGCCTATCACAGCCTGTTATCTCTAATCCTTGAAATATTGTCCCAGTTCAATGAGTGGTGTAAAATTGGAACATATGTGTCATTATTCTGTAAATTCTTCATTATGAGCGTGATCGCCTGTTGTCGTCTCATCCTCACCTCCTTTCACAGACCGTTTCTCACAAGCTGCAAACATCCCATATAACAGTAATCGTAACTTATGTCATTCATTTCCAGCCAACACTCAACACACAAATTTCAGATTGCACGAATGATCGCTGCAGATTTACTTCAAGGAGATGCATGAGTGAAACTATGTGTCTGCCTCTAACAACAAAAGGTAGCCATAATTTCCCATCCATCTGCGGGGATCTTGGAGATTGTCGGAGATCTGGCCAAGCTGTGTTGGTTGGACACACGTCGTAAAGCTAATATGGTTGGACTCCCAGACTGTGACAGTGAGATTTGCTTCTCCCTTGATCAATTAGTCTCCGCCTGTCCCGCTGTATCTGCCTCAGAGAAAAGACTGTAAAGATCTATCAAACCGTAGACTCAAAGGCAAGACGATGGGAAAACATTCCAGGAGGACCATGGTCATGGATAATAGCTGGAATCACATTGTCCCATGAAAAAACTAAAAAGTAAAACAACTGGAATCAAAAACTCCATCTCTGTGTGTGGCAGGGCAAACAATAGGTAATTCTCCCAAGTCTCCACGTCTTGCGTATTCCCTAAACAGGAGGTGAGCTGTAAGAGCAGGTTGAGCTCCTTGCATCCTTAATCCGGCTCATATTTTACCAGAATGAAAGGACAACGTCTCTTCTTGAAGCTTTACCTCAAGTGATTTTCTGAAGCCAAGTGAAAGTTTCAAATTCTTGCTCTGCGGCTGTTGTCTTTGGAGTGGACTCTCTCTCAGGCCTTTGTGCTCTCCTTGACCTTATGTGTCTTATCATTTGGCCCTGCAGAGCAGAGGTCACTCTGCAATAGGTGACCCTTCCCCCTGCCCGCTCCATTCGGCTTTTGTACAAGTACAAGAGGTCTCTAGGAAGACTCTCCAAGATAATATACAAAGTACTCTGTGATTGAGCTTTGAACAACTGGCAATGGAAGACAAAATGAAAAGTTGAGGAAGATTTAAAATCAGAACAAGATTTACAGATTTCAGCAGTCTACTGTTAAGTCTCTTGATGCTTTTTAGAAATGCTTCCTCCTCCATGTTGTTTCTGGTGGACTGGCTTAACCCCACATCCTGGTCATTAGTTCATCATGAGAGGCCATTTGCAATCCTGGTGTTTTCCAATCCTTTGTTTGCCCAGCTGATAACCAGGAGAAAAAAACATGAAAGCACTCTTGCATCTCTCTGTGTCTCTGATCTGGATAAACTGTCATTTCTCGCTCATTAGGCAGAACCGGCTCTGAGCTCAACATGGCCTCTAAACCAGAGGAGAGAGGAGGCGTGAAGAAGAAGAAAGGGGGGAACAGACTGCAGGAGATGGTGAAAGGGATAGACGAGTGATGGTTTGGAGAACTGACAGGCAGAAAGGGGGAGTTAAAGACCTGGCGGAGGGGAGGTCACCTCACCTAGGGCCTGTTAGAGCACCCATAATGCAATGATGGGATCAATTACAGGCCACACTGGGACTGAGATCCAGCACAGGCCAATGGCTCCAAATGGCTGCATGTGACTTTGAGATTCAGGACTTTGACTGCTCCAGAAATCAGACCTGGGGGGCGGTCTGCTGTGTGGAAAGTCAGTCAGACCACATTACTGCTGTCTGTATGACCAAAGACCCTGACCGTCCTGATGGTCATCATGCCTCACAGAGTTTCAACGGGGTAAATGGACCGGCTGATGGTCCACATCCGGGTTAAAGAGGACTGCAGTGGTCCTGTCAGCTGCAGCTGTTGGCCCACACTGGGGTGTATCTAACCATGTGGCTGCTGTCATGGCTTCATCAACAGATGTTTGATTTACCATGTCCAACTCAAATATTTCACAAACTTTGTATGACTCAATTACAGCGCAACAACTGTAGATGACTAGAAAAGATGCAGTGCAGTCAAAAAGTATTTGGGTAGTAACACATTTTCTTTGTGTCGGCTTTATATGAAACAGTCAGTATGATGATCGCATGCAAGCTCTCAGCTAAGGCTGCAACTAATTGCTGTTTCACTCTTACTATGTTGATTATTTTTTTCATTTAATCAGCTCTGGCCATTAAAAGCTCTTAAAGCCTAGTGTGGGGTTTTAAAATTACTTGATTTGTCCAACCAACACTTGTAACCCAAAGATGTTTAAAGGAATAATTCAAAGTCTTAGGGCTGCTGTCAAACTGCGCCTACTTAGGGGAACAAAAAAGTTTGTCTTGGGTGAGTCGGTGCAATAAACAAACAAGAAAGGATGGCAGAGGAGATACCCGCACACCAATGTAACCAGGCTAGGAAGTGACGGCTGAGATCAATTAAAAAATAGTCAATTTATTTAAGACGTCTTTGCAGAAAAAAGAGGAAAAATGCTAAAAGAGGAAAAAATTATGAAGAGCCAATAAAATAAGTGCTACTGACATGAGTGCTTCACAAACCAAACACAGACAGAGTCCTACCAGGTGCCATGACTCAGCTGGTGCCACTAATTAGATGAGAGCAACTCTGTGGAGCAGAGAGGAATATTTCACCCTCAGAATCAGTCAGTCATGACATGTTACCTTGAATTCATGAAGGAAACTTTGTTGTTCTTGCATGCCTCTGCATAAAACGGTGATCATATTGATTAACACCACCAAAAACTATATCGGACAAGTTAACAAACTTAAATCAAGCCATTTAAATTTTGGTTTAGTTTATTAGGATCACCATTCTTCTTGGGGTCCACAACTCACATTTAACAGTGAACAAAATAACAGGACTAGACTAAAACATTGACACACACAAACAAGACAGCTCCTAGTAGTATAATACATAAGATATACTTTTTCATGATTACATTTGGTAAGTAACCTCCAGTTTGGGGCTGAATTACCTGATGATGCTAACAGAAAGCAATCGCCAATTGTCACTGCACCACAAACACAATCAGACCCTTCACATCCTGAGACACACGACACAGTCAGACTTGCGTTTGATATTAATATTTAGGTTTTGACAACTTTACTTATTGCTTAGTGCTTTATTGTTTTCCTGTGTGATGTGTCGAGGGAGTCATCATTTGTAGTAATTGACTGTGTGAAGAGCCACAGGCATCATCAGACGCTAGATATATTTTCCCTGGTGTTGCTCTACTAGGTTTTTTTTCAAGCCATCTTCACTTCCTTGTTGTTTCGGGTGTTTTTTTTTTTTTGGACAATCAATTTTCAGCAGTTGGATTAGTTGGATTGAGGTCAGGTGATAGACTTTGACAGCCCAGAACCATCTATTGTTGACTCTAACAAAACTGTTATCGCCTTGTTTGCACGTTTGTGTCCTGCCACATTTTTCGACAACTGTGGCCCTATGTAGCCATAATAGTGGTATTTTGATGTAGACATTAACACCCTCAAATGAAAGGTAAAATCCAGCACTTCATCATGCTTGTCACTGTTGTATTTCAGAGTAAATGGGCCAGAGGACATGAACACAATAATAAAAAAAAGGTGGTGTTGTCTTAATAGTTTCTGACTGCACTGTTGCTTCAACATGATAGTTGGCTAAACAACACAGTAGCATAATGGTAATAAAAGAAAGGAATTTGTGGATCAAAAGAGGGATTCATCCAAATATTCAAATTATTTTTGGAGAATCTCAAAATGCATCCACTGTATGATGATTCAAAGTGCATTACAGTCATTTCCATTTGGGCCATATTCAACAGAAGCCTCAGATGTTCTGACAAAAGAACACTGGTTTGAGATACAGCATCAGCAGAGACTCCTATTATCACCTTCCCTTGAAACTTTTTACATTAAAGCCACAGAATCTGAAGGTCAGCAGTGTTTTCTTTGGTCATGTTCATTCATGACAACATAAACACTGAACTCTTGCACCCGGCTCTGATTTTTTTTTTTCCCCAACGTGAAAGCAGATAAGTGAAAAAAGCTAAATGTTCTGTCGTTTTATTGTTGATCTTCGATTAATCATGAGAGGCCAAGTGCAAGAACCGTGTCCAGCCTTGTTTATGTGGGGCTCAGCTAGGGCCCTTTCAAATACACACACACACACACACACACACACCCACACAGTGGCACATGCAAACACACACTTGTGCAGCAGGAGCAGCAGCAGCACTGAAAAGATCACTGGTTTCCTCCTGTTATGCAAATGCATCAAAACGCTTGAGTGAGAATTATATATGAATCCAATGAGGCTTTTTCTCTCTTTTAGAAATGCTTAGCCACAAGTACTGAGAGCCCTCAATGGCAAGCGTCCGCTTCACTCCCTGGCCATGCGTATTATTCAGCTTGACGAGACGCAAACTGACATAAGCACCCGGGCTCACTTTCACCCACTGGCAATCCGATTATATGGCCAACACGGCATCAATGCTGCAGGGCCAACAGGCAGTGAAGTCCGTCAAGCATCCCCTCCTCCACCCAAGCCCCTTCTTTCCCCATTCATACCTTCTTCTTCTTCAACTGCTCTGCACAGCTACCCCTCCCACATACATACACACTTCTTCAAGCTTCCAGCCCCAGTAAACAACAAACTGCCAGACTAGTCGTCAAATAGCAAGTTTTAGCCCAAGCAAAACTTTCTTGGAAAGATGAAAAATTTGTGAAGTAGAACTTTAAGTTGGTCCTTTTTATGGATGTCAGTCAGTGTACATGACTAAAACAAACACTATATCATTATTTTGTGATCACATATGGAAACAAATCCTGCACACAAGCATTTTATTGCATTTTTCGTCTATCTTAAGCTTGTCTTTGCCGGCTGTGCAGCTCCACAGAGCACAAAGACAGTATTAGGCAGCTGCATGTGGTGGCCTTCTGAACTCTGTCTAGTGCCTGTTCATTCCATAATAATCAGATATTAGAGGCTATATCTATATCAAACAAGTGCTGCAGGTCAGTCGGACCAGGAGAGTCACCACTGATGTCACAACGGGACTCCTAAGCTAAACCGGTGTTGACAACCACACAGCCTGGCCCTCTTTTCCGTGCTGCGCGGTGACGCTTGGGTCCTCTGACGGGGCACCCGTTGAAGCAGTGGGTGTTTACATGACGCTACCCGAAAAGACTGCCAGGTGCTCGGGGGGGTTGGAGTGGAGGCTCCTCTTGCAAATCGCCCCGCATCCGTGAAACTAATGTAGAGATGAGATTAAACTCGCAGAGAGATACATTTGCAATTGATTAACGCTGAGCCACTGTGACAAATTGTATATACTTTTGAGGGAGTGTGTGTGAGTCTTTGTGTGCGTGTGTGTGTCTGTGTGTGTGTGTGTGTGTGTGTGTGTGTGTGGACTTATTACAAAATCGCAGCCAGATTATTGTTAAAACTAGATAGGGTGGATAAACAACAATTTACACACCTGATTCAGAGTATTTTTGAGCACCAGATGCTTTTGTCCGAAACCAGAATTAAAATATTTAGATGTTAGATAAATCCTAATGATTTCAGGTAGAGTATAATGAGCCAGTGGAGGATGTTCCACCTGCCGGCCTGCGCCTTCTAAAACAAGGATTTAGAGGACTACTGTGTTTCCTCTGCACCCCTCTGTTTTGTCTGGTATTAATGAGCAATTAACTTTGCATACAAGGTCACAGACAATGGTATTGGTTGTCAGATTATGCTAATGCTGTTGGCTGTGGCTGCACTGAAAGAGGACAGGGAATCCCTGTGAATAGAGAGGGTTGTGGCCTTTCTCCAAGATGAGAAAATGATATGCAAACTGTACCAACATGCGCTTTAAGAGGATTAGGACACCACTCGACATCCATACTGACAACTGCTAATAAATGAGCAGCAGAATGGGGAGGCAAGTGTCCCTGCCTGGCCCAGAAAGAGCAATTCTGCTCTGAAACTTTGTTTGGTTGAAAGTGGAGCTTGTGTTGTTGGTGCTGGGACAGTTAATGAAAATGTAAATGTGGAGTGCGTGTTTTAATGATGTGACTTGATGAGTTGTGAACGTGGGAGGTGAAGATGAGATCAGGAATGATGACAAAAGCCCAACTGAAAGAATTCAGTGTGTGGTGAAGCAGACGAAAGAAAGAGCCTGGGGTGAAACTAAGAAGTTGAACTCCCGTGGCCAAGTGAGAGGGAACAGGTGCAGCCAGAGTTCATACAGAGCGCTTTGTGCACTGATATGGCTCCAGTCCATTTTGGGGACGAGGGAGGGGCCCCATGTTTAATACAAAGTTAATATCGATTTAATGCTTGTCACCGCTCTTCTGAATCTTGTGGCATTGCTAATTCGCTCAGTGTCGAGCAGGGCTTTTGCGCTGCCCGCACCAGATGCTGCGGGGACCTTCAGTGCCGCCGGCGAGCTGAGGTGAAGCCGCGGCCAAAACACCCCAAGTGGGAGCCACCGCTGAGGTGGAGCCCGGTCACAAACTGAATCAGCTGAAATAGATGTTTGGTTAACTTCACATGGCAGGAGCGAGGATTCACTAGACGAACTGTGACATTTTAAGGCACGATGGACTCAAGTCTGAAACAGTCTGGCAAATAATGTGCAGTGGTGGCAGAAGTATTCAGAAACTTAAAGCTACAGCAGTTAACTTTTATAAACAAATAACTTTTGTCATACTTGCTGAAACTGTAGCTGTATCCTAAAAGTAGTACATTAGACTGATAATCTGTGAAAATAACATATTCCTCTGACTCATTTTACTTGAATAAAATTTTGTAGAACCTAGTGGAGTATAGGACCTCTACTTGTAATGAAGCATTGTTCAGTTGTTGGATGGATGGATGGATGGATGGATGGATGGATGGATGGATGATAACTTTATTGTCCACCTCAGTGGGATTTTTGTCTTTGGCTTCTCTCAAAAATCAAAGAGGCACACAATACAGCATTAATACATTAAGGCAGGTAGGAGCAATAAGTTACATAGATAGTAAAAGAGAGCACATCTTACAGAAATAGTAGTGTTTCCTGATAGTCATTCTGTGTCCATTGCCTGTATGGCATGGGGAATAAAGTACTTCTTATATATGTCCTGACTGGCTCTTTCGACCCTAAATAGACACCCAGACGGGAGCAGCTCAAACTTAGTGTAATGGATGTGAGGTATTGGCAATTATGTTTGGCCTTCCTGCGTACAGCTTTGACAGATATATTGCTGAGTTGTTTCTGTGACTTGCCAATCACCTTCCCCGCAACGTTGGCAATCTCTGCGAGCTTAGTGTACCGTGCTGTAATGTTACGTAAAGGTTCTGTAGGTAACTTTAATAAACTTATCTTTTTGCCATACTTACTGAATCTATCACTCTACCCCGACAGTAGTGCATGAGACAGATAATCTCTGAAAAAAACATGTTCCTCTGGCTCCTCGTAGTGCTCCTAATGGCATTTGCAAGAATCCACCAGGCCTGAACGCCAACAACCAGTCAAAGAAGACATCAGTCGTCTTCTGTGGAAGTTAAAGTTAAAGCAAGCTTTCTGGCCTTGGTCTCCTACTGTTTACTTGTCTTTACCATGTATGCTGTTGTTGGCGCTGCATGTAGTAATTGACAGCCATGTTAGAGACTCCTCTGATTGGTTGTTTTCATTCAGGTGCGGTGGATTCCTATGAAGGCCATTAGGAGCACTACGAGGAGTCAGAGGAGCATGTTTTTTTTTTCTTCCAGAGATTATCTGTCTCATGTACTGCTGTCATGATATAGCAACAGTTTCAATAACATATGATAAAAAGTTTCTTTTTTAAAAAACACTAAATACAGCAAGCAATACAACAATAGAAAAATGTGTCATTACAAGCACAACTCCAAAAGGTTCTACAAAAGTTTACTTCAAGTAAAATGACATGCAAGCAGCAAGATTAAGTATCAAAAGTAAAATATTTATTATGCATAAAAGGGTGTGTTTCTGAGTGTTATTTTATATTATCTGCTTATTTCTAATGAAGAAATAAGTAGCATTTTAATTTAGCTGCCTGAGGTGGAGCTAATTTAAACCACTTAATGTACTATTTAATCTGTAACAATGCATTCTGTTTTGTACGTAAAGTCTGAATTTGCAATGTAATGAGTATAGATTTCAAATAAAAATCAATCAAATATAAAATATAAAAATGGAAATATTTAAGTAAGGGACAAGTACCTCAAACAGTACTTGAGTAAAGAACCTAACACAATCAGTGGCACTCAAATTCAACTTTATTTAGAAACTTCTATGTATTATATTATTATATTCCTGGAATGATTTCAGAGACTTCCAGTACATATGGCTATAAAGTACTGAGTCTAAAGTTAATCTATGTTTGTCTTTCTGCCCATTATTATCTGCACTTATGGATAAATATTATCTGATATCCATAAACTGAGTCATAATTTTTATGATATCCAAAAATATATGAAAAGACCATTGTCTAGTTGTATTTGGCAAACATGTAGTGTAACAGAAAACGGTTTAATCTGTCAGCATGGACGTGTTAAGTGGAATAAATCGTTTCATTTACCAAACCCTGATGGAGTTGGATGCCTGCTGAAAGGGCTGCAGGGCTGAGATGGATGGATGGGTGACCGGTGTCATATACGAGGCTGCAACCAGTCAGCACAATCTGTTCACCCCCGGGTTAAGTGAAAAGATGGGGAGTTCCCTCTCCTCGGTGCGTCCACGTCACCGATAAATAATGAGGGAATAATAAACAGTTAACCACCTGTCGGACCCGCGGCACAATGGGACGGCCCATAGAGAGCCTCTCATGCATGGGTAACATATTTACTCAGCCCCTTTCACTTAACGAAGCAGAAAGAGACGCGAGACAATGGTTAAGTTCATCTATTTAGTAAAGTGGCAACTGTCGGAGAAAAAGTACCAGAATCCGATAATATTCAGATAGATTTCATACAGTATATTGAACAAAATATAGCTGGAATATGTGGAAAACCATGAATTAATTTAGGAGTTTTAGAAGTTTAAGTGCCAGGCGTCTATTGGTAATCACTATAAGGATGTTATATAAGAAGTGGTGGATGAGTAATCCTCCCTGCAGGGATATAAGTGATAAACATCAGTGGGTAATCCCTGTGGGGATATTAGCCCATCATAAGTGATCATAAACATAATTAGTGTGGTCATTATAAATATTATAGCTATATCAAAGGTTAAAATACCACCAGCATATAATTATTAGGCCTAATACCGGTATGCTGGGACAATAATAAATACATAAACTCACAAATGCGCACCACTGACACATTAATATTTTGTAGCCTATTAAAGGTAGCCTGTATAGTGTTGGACCTGGTGATGATGGGTTAGAAAATATAAATGATCTTACAATGCTGTTTTAAAAAAAAACAATATTATAATATTGTTAATTGAATCTAATAGGGTATTTATGATAAAGTGATGGGACTTGAGTGGGCTCTAACAAGGGGGAGGGGGTGTTGTCGGTGGTAATATTTCAGAGATGTGCTTTTAATGGCCTTAATTCAGCCGCAGCCAGCTGTTTTTACTCGGCCTGGTAAAAGAGCGGGGACGTGGCAAGCTTGCAAAGCTCGTAGAAATTAGTCTCGGTCAGCCAGAGCAGCCTATGCTTCCTGCTAACCATCTGCTTACCGCTCACAAAAGGAGGATTTCGGGCAGCCAAGTAAAGGAATATGGGCTCATAAAAAAGCTTTGAAGGTCTCGTTACTTAGCGGAGGTGTAGCGGTGGTGACGGCGCGCGGTGTTAACGCCTGTTTGTGCGTCCTGCGCCGCTCATAAAGGAGACGCACCTCTGATAAGCGTTGACTCTCTGCAAAGGCTCATTTCACGGAGGCGTTCCCTTTTAATTATCGGATTGTGGCCAGTTTATATTAGATTGATGTCGAAGCACTTATTTGAGCTGATCCCAAATGATGCAAACTGACTGGCTGCTTTACTTAAGACAGAAATGTCAGTCAGAGAATAAAGCTGACGGACTAATGGGGACGAACAGGTGCCGTGAAGTTCTCTTTAAATTAAGTCAGAGTTGGTTTACACACACTTTTAATTAACACTGAGCCTTTCTTCTTTTAGTGACTGATGTTAAAAGAATATTTCCAAAGCAATATTAGCTAGTAAAACAAACATATGATAAAAAAAATCAATCATAATTTATATTTTTGGTTCTTAATATAACCTAATTTCACAGACGCACCATAAACCCTTAATGCAGAGATATGTCGATGTTTTTTCGTTAAGTGGAAAATTAAAACATATTGGTGCAAATTAAATTAATGGCATAAATGAAAAAAATTAACCATTAACAATTTAAAAAACAGTTTAATAAAATCTAATAAATTATAAACATTTCTGTTTTTTCGTTCCTTGAATGATTTTTCAAACGTTTCCAAATTGTTTAATTGTATTTTTTATTTTAATTGGGTTTCAAACTGGCAACAATTAGGCATTTTTTCCCCTCTTTTGGTCTGCAATGCATTTTCGCCTGATTGCTTTGCTTTAACGGGTTTTCAGGGGCAAAGCTGACAGAACACGACTATCAGGCTCCAAGTCGCTTTAATAAGAGTTTTATATGGGGTCTCAGTGTCCGCTCATATGAATGCGTTTTAAATCAAATCACAGATGCACTTTTATTCAGCCGGTTAAAATAGCAGAACAAAACCGTCTTTAGAAATAAAGCTTTTTTTATTCCTCTGGGCTTTTTTTGAAGCGGAGAGAGGGAAGGAGAGAAAGGCCGAGGGGCGCCTCCTCCGCAGCTGAGGGTGACAGTTAGTTCATGGTTAACAGGATCATGAGCGCACGGCTCAGGCCGCACACTTCTCCTTTGCGCACTGAGCTGCGGCTCTGCGCACTGAATGAAGCCTGTGCAAAAGAGTGATATTTAACACATCTGTTAAAGCGTTTTGATAGCAGAAATCCGTTTAAGACATTATTCCATGACGAGGGCCAGATTGAGTGTTGAGAATCCTATGAAACCCTAAAACTGATTTACATTTGAGATGCTGCGCAGCGTCTGCAACTAATGTAGATTTAACAATAAATATACTGAGTTATTCTGTTAATGGTATTATAAAGCTTTGGTTTAAAGCCTATTTCTAAATGTAGGTGTGTATTTTTACAACACTGGTAATAGAATAAAAGAATAATTTTACATTTTAACGAGTGTATTTTATATCCTGCATAGCAGAAAGACACCCTGAATGGACAAGGATAAAGTATCCTTTATAAAGTGCTCATTAAAAGTCCCCATATAATGACCGAATCTGTAAAGATTGCTCTTTAATTAGGCCGCTTGCCTCTGCCAAACAAAACAAATTGAAAGGAAAGTGGTCAACATGCAAAATTGATGACTGAGCCTCTTTTGTGGTGGGGACATTGTGTGTTGCTTGCTTATGAAGTCTAATGCAATCATAAATTGCGTCCTTCGGCCAATCAGCGGCCCGGGGGATGCGGCATGAAAGCGACCCATGTGGAGAACTTTGTTGAGCCCCATTGTTGCGGCTGTCAGCCCTGAGCCGAGGGCCGGGGGGGGGCAGGCTGCTATAAAACTCCTCTCCCCAGAGTGAGGAAACCAGAGGAGTTAGCAGCCATTCACACGACTGATTCTCTCCCAGCTGACACACGGAGTATCTCTGATTTCACACACTGACTCTTTTTTTTCAAACCGGGACCATGATGATCCCAAGCGTCATCGCGCCTCCTGCCTTCTACCCGGGGCTGTACCGGCCCGCCGCTGCTCTGCCGCTCCACCAGACGCTGCCGTCCGCCTTCCCGACTCACTCCAGCTTTCTAGTGGAGGACCTGCTGCGGATAAGCCGCCCCGCCGCCTTCGTTAACCGGACTGTCCCGTCGGCGTGCGCTTCGCTGACCACAGCCACCACCACCGTGTCCTTCGGCGGCGCGCCCGCGGAGCGCGCGATGGCCACGACCGCGGTGACGCGCGAATCATGCTCGCCGAAAACGTCTGTGTCCAGCAGCAAGGACCCAACTTTTCTCAAGTTTGGAGTGAGCGCCATCCTCGCGCCTTCACCAAAGACCGGTGAGTAGACAGTTTCTGTCTTCACTTTGAGTTGATCTGTTTAGATTTATTTTCCTCATTCATGATGGTGATGATTTTAACATGTGTGATGTTCCTCCACAGCGTCCTCACCCCCTGCACTCCACAGCCTGCACTCCAAGACCTTCCCCATCCCCTGCTTTGACGGGACCTTTCACCCCATATTCAGGACGCCTTATTTACCAGGTAGGTGCAGCTTTTACGCACTTCTCCTTCATGGATCCATCTCTCTTCAGCCTTTAGAATTCTGTCTGAGCTAATTGCATTTAGATGTAAAACACTGTCGCACCCTGTCATATATTTTTACCCAGAAAAGAAGAAATCACTGTCTCGTTAATGGGGAGCGCTGGCTCTGGCCCCTGCCCGGACCCACCCACCCACCCCCTAATTAACCAATTATCCCAAATCGTCACGCTCTAAATTTGAGGCGGGGTGGCGAGTTATCGTCCCCCCTGTTTCCCATTGGGGGCGTTTTGGCATTTCCCTGGCCCCGCGTTTTCCCACAGCGCCCGGGGGGCCACCGGGCCGCTGTGGCGGGCAACAAAGCCTTCAGCACCGTGACCAATTTGGTCAGCTCCCACCGGGCGAACCACCCACACACCCCGGAGAGTGACTTTTACCAGGGGGGCCAAAGGCGTGAACCAGTCATGCACTAATTTCCCTATTAGGCGCTATTGAGAGTTTTCAATATTCTCACAAGACCACATAGCGCGTCGTTGTTCCTGATTCTTCTGCGGCCACAGGGCAGCTACTGTCAGGAGGAAGTCCAGTTAGCAGGATGCAGACAGGGAAAGTGTCTGTCGCGGTGGGAGCTGAAGTAAAGCGAGTTTTTAAAAGCCCAACTGCGTCTAAAATGTCCCAGCTGGGGAAGGTTTGTCCCTGCATGCTGCACGGCCCATAGGATAGGTTACCACTGACCTCCAGTCCTCACTCTCTCTGTGCCCTAAACGTTTATTCTCCAAGCGGACCAATCAGCGAGTTGAGATAAAGAATAATCTCTTAGAAAAGTCTATAAAGTCGCTAGTCCGTGCTTTCATTCAGCCAAATCATAATGGAGATGGAGTCTTTTCATGGGCTCAGCTGAATGCCTCAACAAAACAACTCCAGCGTCCTGAATAGCTTTTCGTGTTCATTTAATGAAAATGATTTGAAGGCACGAAGAAGAAAAAAAAGCGCCATTCCCCTCCACTCTTCACTCCCCCCCTCCGGGCATCAGTATTCTGGTATGCAGTTGTGTTTAGTTTGAAAGTGTAAATCTCCTTTTGTTGCGATAATATATGGCCTTCGCCGCCTGTCCAGAGTCTTTTCTGCGTTAGTTCATTACTACACAATTACCGTTCACGGTTTATTAACTCCTCTATCCGCCCTCACAGGGTTCCTTAAAGGATATGCTACCTCTTTACCATACCAATGCGGTTGGGGACCGGCCAATGTGCTAATTAGTCACCTCGTGCCATTTCACTCAAAACGGAGACGTATTGCACAGTTCCAAAGGGAGAAAACTTCCAATAATAACCGGTTGAAGAGTCTTAGAGAGAAATAATCATTATGTTCATATAGAGGCCTGAGTGGGTTTAAGTTTAGATTTATTTGGTCTTGGTTAGGGATCATTTCTGCTCTGCACACACTTTTTTACACGTGGATATGGCAACAAAAACAAATCTAACAGGTTCCAATTCCTCCTCTGTGTTTGTATTGTAGCATCTTCATCCGTTGTTCCCATTCCCGGAACCTTCTCTTGGCCCCTGGCCGCCAGAGGGAAACCCCGGAGAGGGATGCTGAGGAGGGCGGTGTTTTCCGATGTGCAGCGCAAGGCCTTGGAAAAGATGTTCCAGAAACAGAAATACATCAGCAAACCTGACAGGAAGAAGCTGGCCTCTAAGTTGGGCCTAAAAGACTCACAGGTAAAACTTCACACGCGCTTAAAACCTCCAATATGTCGTGCGTAATTTGCGCGTAAAGACGCTGTTGCGCATTCCATTACCTGATGTTTTATTCACTCACCATTTTCTCCACCTCAACAGGTGAAAATCTGGTTCCAGAACAGGCGGATGAAGTGGAGGAACTCAAAGGAACGAGAGCTGCTGTCGTCCGGTGGCTGCCGCGAGCAGACGCTGCCCACCAAAGCCAACCCGCACCCGGACCTCAGCGACGTCGGCAAGAAGTCCTCAGCCGAGGAGGAAGATGAAGAGGAAGAGTTCGGAAGAGAGAGAATGAGGGCGGGGTCCAGCATCTCCTCTCCGTCTCTTTCCAGCAAGCACTCGGACTTCTCAGAGTCAGACGAAGAAGAAATAACAGTATCTTAATTTATTTTAAAACGCAAATATAGAGAATATAACCCACGTTTTGTTTTCATGAGACTGTGACCAGATCTGTAAGAAGCTGCCGGCCTTAAAGGGGACCCCATACATGTTCAAAAACACAAGTTTCACTCAAGTTTGTTGCTTCATCAGCGCATGCGCACTCTACAGGATCTGCTTCTTAGACACAATTTGCTGTTTTGCACAGCTTTGTTCAATTGTACAGTATTTTGTACAATTTTGTATGGAAATTTTATGCCAAGAATATTGAGTTACTTTTACCTTGACCTTGAATAGAGTTGTTTATTGAAAAATGTAGCTATTTCGTTAATAATTTATATGAATTTGTTTAATAAGTATGTTGTATTATGTGCTGTATATATGTTTATTTCACACATTTTGTACAAATACCAAATAAAATTGTAAACAATTCCAAGTCAAGTGTTTGTGGTGTTTTTTAAAGGAACCATTTGCCAACATTAAATCATAAATAATCATTAATTTTATTGAATCACAATAACTTAAGACTAGTACAGTGATATCAGATTTAATTCTCCGAGCCCTGGACAGACCAGTGATGACAAACCGCATCAATCTGCTCTGATGTAAAGAGACTGTACACAAAATACTCCTTTTCAAGTACTGTAACAAATCGGCTAGAAAAGTCATCAAAATGCTGCAAGATAATCAACTATTTACAAAGTTATGTTACATATAAAAAATGTACATAGCAAAGAAGGCTAAACATTCATTGAGTTTGTGAGTAATAAAACTGACAGACAAATGCTTGGACAACATCCACACCTCTCAGTCTCTTTGTGCTTACAAGGACCATAGCAGGAGAGTGTCTATAAACTACACAGACACACATACGGACAAAGAACATGGGCCACAAATCTTTAAAGTCCTCACAAGTCAGGTTCCATGCCGTGCGTCTCGGCAGTGCTGGACACCACGCACGGAGGGGGACAAAATGCACGCTCAGCTTTTGGCTTCCATTTAGAGATCAGAATGAATGTTGCATAGGATCGGTGACAAAAACACTGAAAGCGATGGAGGCTGTGCTGGATGACATGACCCCCAAATATTCTTTAGATTTCACGCCACAGAAATGATGTCAAACCGTTTAACATTATCATTCAACCACAAGTACCTTTATACTTTTAACCTCAGATTAATTATATCACTATAAACAAAGCAGCATATACACTAGTTTTCACTTAATTAGTTCAACATGTTTGTTAGGACAGTTTTGTTCATCACAGAGTCACATCAAACAGACTATGAGCGTGGACATTTAAAGGATGGGGATGAGGTATAAAATCAGCACATCTTAAACTTCCCTCACCCAATCAACCTGCAAAATTTCGAGCACCAAAAAAACATCTATATATTTATTTATTTCTTGCTAGTGGTCCAAATATTTACACCAGCTTCACAGCACTGGGTCATACATGCATACAACTTAAATTTTAAAACCCAAAGTACTGCTTCTCATTCACGTCCCAATCCCACGGCATTGGTGTTTGATATGATGAGAGGTCGACGCCGCTCCTCGAGGAGTGTCGACTCGGAGCCCTGTTAGGTTTACAGCCATTTAGACAAATAAAGAATCGGCTAATGCACATAGTCTGTTTAGAAAAAGAGTAAGGCATTGTTTGTTAGAATTCAGTCCAGCACCAAAAGAGAGTTGTGCTACAACAGCCTGTTTGGGCCAATGTGCATGGAGATCTCAAAGGATTATTGAGTGAGTCGATGCAAAAACTTAGAGGCGTTATTTGTGAAGTCACGCAGAAAGTTACAACACAGATGGAAAAGGACAATATCTCAAACACTTTAAACGGATAAATTGAGCCATGGTGAATGTTCAATTCCCAGTTTGCACCCTTTCCTCCTGACAGTGTTTGTTTTCATGAGAACTAAGACTCTTGATTTTAAAGGGACTTTGTAAGTTAGATTTTGTCCTTGCCTTGCTTTGTAAAATTAGCTATAAATGTTGGTGTTTACAGTTGTGTGTTTGGCCAAATAACAAATGCACATAATAGGTTATTCTGCTTCATTTCAAAGGAACTACTTTCTGGTGGAAGAAAAGTTTCTCAGCTTTGAGGCGGGATGTGCCCACTGAGGACCCTTTGTCAACTCCAAAAGAAAAAGATGTCAGCAGGACTTAAGGTGAGAATTTTTTGGTTAAATTGGCTTGAGATTTTTTTCCACAGACTTTGATCTGGTGGTGAAGCAGTGCTGCTACAATGGCTACGGTTACATGCACAAAATATTTCAGGTTTTGCCTTTTCTCAGAGAAAGACAGTATTTCTATTAAGCTGTTCACATGCATATTCCGTGCCTCAACATGTCGCTATAATCGCCAAAATATGGAAAAATGGAACGGCTGGAGCCGCTTGTCATTTTGCTTCTGGCATCAAAATAGTCTGTGGGATCGAGTGAACACAGCCTCCCGTTTTCATTCTTTTCTTTCATAATGTTTAAAAGTAGGTCTGTGTCTTCTTCCACACACAAATGTGGGCATTTCTTTTGGGCATGTATCTCTGTATCAGCCTTGCAAAGAGCTGGCTGGTTGGTTTGTGTAGAACTAGTCTGTGACAACGCACAGAGCTGACAATAAGCTAGATACATGTCAAAGAATGCTCCTGAAACCTAAATAATATCAGCATATCCCACGTCTTAATCAGAAAATGCCTAATTCAGAAAACGGCCCATTGCAGCTTATCCAAAATTTGTCTGTGTCTGTTTACCTGACCCCTATCATATTCAGAATAGTAGTGGACTATTAGTGTGTATGTAAACATAGTCGGTGTTTGCCTGCGTCCTTGTTACCACACATATATTATGGATTTACATGTATAAACACATCAGTTCTCCTCCATTTTGTCCACTGAGAGCTTTGAATGCAGACATTAAAATCAAAAACATTTAGCTGTATCTGATAGGAACTGTTTTTATTAGTGCTCTCTTGATTGCTTTTTGTTGACACACATTTCCTCCATTGTTAGTACAATGCTATTTCTTTCCCCAACTTAAAAATCTGATTTCGTTTAGTTGGGGTTTGAACAAAATCAAACAATGTCTAAAGTGTGAGCAGACATGCTTTGAGACGAACATTCACTTTGGCTCGATTTACCCTAACACAGTAAACTTCAGCCACAGAGTCGGAGGAAGAGCAGATAACTGCCGGCTGTTCGTCCGTCCAACCAACCAGCAGTGTCTCATCGGTGTTCTCAGCAGCTGGTAGCTCAGGCTCCCTGATGCTCCAGAGACAAGGGTCTGTATTGCCACCTGCAGGACACTCAGATGCACTGCAGCCGGGCAGGCCCAGGAGTATCTCAGCCTGATGAGCTGGAGCTGATGCTGTGGCTCAGTTGAGGATGGAGGACTCCAGGCTGGTGTTTAAGATGCTGATGGCTGGTGATGGTAATGACGACGCCTCACTACGAGAGACAGGCTGTGTGCTTTTATTATCTGTCTGTCTGAAGTAGATGTCAGGCTCCTGACAGAGGAGCCACGGGCCACAGCGGTGAAAAACAAAACAAAACAAAAAAAACAGCGCAGTGCAGTAGAAACTTTTGTTGCCCGTTTTCTGAAATGCAGTTTGAACCTTTTTTCTCTTTTTTAAATATTTGGGTTACCTGCACCCAAATTAAGGTGGCTGGATTTTGTGGCATGAAATTATACTCTAACAAGAAGTTCTCCAGCTGAGAACAGTTCCTATAAAAAGTTCCTCCTGAAAACTGATCCCAGTGTCGGCATCACAAAGTCGACTCTAGCGATGAGTCCAGGATGTCGTCCTGATGGCTGTTGCTGTTGGAGTCGCTATCGTAGCTCTGTGGGCTTGATGATGTTGCCGCCTCCTTTAGACGCATCAGCATGTTCATCTGTCGGCAGAAACAAATGTCAGTCTCATTAATCTTTACAACTCATAGATAAAAGAAGCACCTGTTCCCTAACACTATTTATGAGCTTTCATGCCCTGCAACAAGCTAGGAAGCTATGTGTGTGCATGACTACCCTGCCTAAGCTAATCTAAGAGTCTGTACTTCTTCATGTGTATTTCCTCTCACCAGTGGGTCCGCGTCACTGTCGCTCTGTGGTGGCTCTTTCCTGACTCCTTCTCTCGGGGCAGAGTAGCCGTCAAACCCCACATCCTCTGGGCGGAGCTGCAGCAGAGGGGGCCATTCAGCTGGAGTGGGCGTGGCTGACCACGGGTAAGTGTCAATAACCCAGGCAGCAGGGTCCTCCCACGCAGCCCTGCGGCCGTACAGCTACAGAGGGACACAGAATGTAATAATGAAATATGCGTGAAGAAGCTCTGAGGCAGATTTAGTGTTTTGGGCTTGAAGTTGCAGTTTGTCAGTATTTACTGAAGGCCTGTTTTCTGCGGAAAGTTCTGCCTCTAAAAAAGCAAATTCTACGTCAGGTGTTAAAGCAGAGTTGCTCTAGGGAAGAGCAAATTATATATAAATCTCAGTGACAGCAGGCATTCGTGAAAGCTGCTTCAAATTATTTAAATCAGTTGCTCTCCACGTTATCTTAAATTCGTGAAGAAAATGTAGATTTTCTTGCATGCATCCATGCTAAATGGAGAATCCAAAAAGGCAAACATTCTTCATGAACTTAAGTCATTGGGGACAGCAAAACTGTTTTACCAACTCTCACACAACTTGTGCAATATAATTCATGTCTCATTTATTCAGTCGTATGCTCAGTACTTTCCAAACACAAGGCATTCTCGCTAAAAGTTTACAACATAACACACCTCCTCCAAGAGCAGTGTGCCCATTAGCATGCCCAGGAACGCTACTCAACCATGCATGAGACAGTTTGTACTGATGTGTTTTCAACTGTAACATTTTAGCAAAAGTGCATGTGTTTGGGAAGTTCTGAGCACACAACTGGATAAATGAGACTTGGATTATACTGCAGGAGTTGTCAGTTTCTAAACTGATGTTTTGCTGAAACGTATCCGTTTAATTCATGAAGAATGTTTGCCTTCTCTTCACAAATTCAAGGTAACGTGCTAAGTAACTCATAGTGCAATATTTTTCTCAGTCGTGCAATACTACCTCTCATTGTTGTATGAAATTCAATATACCATCGATTCAGGAGCAGTCTGTTTTTTCCACCATTTTAGTAACTCTTGTACTTATCGTACTCTATAAGGAAATGGCTTTTGCTACTTGAGAACACTTCTGTCTTGTATATTTTTCCAGATATTTAACACTCTATTGTTCTAAAACTGGGCCCAGTGAGTGACCCTGACCCGGGGAACCCACTGGTTGTTACTGGTAGTGAACGTTAAATTGTGGTTACTGTAGTTAGTGTTACTGTAATTTGAAGCATTCTCTGGCACAACAATTTCCTTCAGGATAAATAAAGTTCTGTTGAATTGAACAGAATATACAAATGGTCAATTTGCAGGTGAAGTATTCATTCAAAGAAATGCAACAACCTCTGAGTTAAAAATCACAGCAATAATAACAAATGGACCATTATCTGATTATTATACAAGTTTAAATTTAACACCTACAAAGCTGACTTTAGTCCTTTGATATTGTTTGATACAACTGATATATTGCAATGGATTCTGTTGTTGTTTTTGCCTGAGTCTAGCTGTTTAATTTCCTAAGAGATTAGTTTGTCCTATGATTCATTTGTTTTAACAATTATTATTTTACTATTTTAAAGTAACAGATGCCAAGTGAAGTATTTCATGTGGAGATGAACTGCAGCCTAAGTTTAAAAAAGAAGAAGAAAAAAAGTGTCCATTTCATCATGCACAGTTTCTCTTCTAAGCTGATTAGACAAATTCCTGTAGTGAACTCTGCCTTCAAGCTCCCGTTCACTCACACTCAGAGGTTGCATTCTGGTGATTAGCTGCTGTCTAATTGAATCAGATGCTAATTACACGCAGATTAAGAGGACAAATTGAATCCATTTCACTTTGATGAACATAACCCTGGTCCTCTGAGAGGGCAGGTCTGAACAGTTAAATCATTCTCACACTCATTACCCTGCAACTTCATTCTGCTGGATCCTCTTAACAGCCCCTCAGGATGTTAAATCAAATCAAGTCTCTATTAATTAGTTTTATTTTTATGGCTGAAAATATAATCAGGATCCCAGACCTGGTATCAGAAATCACCACCATTTCCTGCAAATAGAAAGTTTTTGAGATATTCACAATGACAATCTGTGTGTGTGTTACCTGCAGTCCCTCTCGTATGGCCTCCAGCATGTAGGGGATGATGGAGTAGTTCCAGAGGTCAGTGAACCAAACCCTGGATCCCTCCACGTCCATGGGACAGGACAAGAAGAGACGAGGTCCTGCATGCCACAGAGCAGAGAGGTAAGACACTGACATTTATTCAAGGATCTTTCCTAAATCATGAGTCAGTCTCTTACCGATGGTGACATCAGAGGAGCTGTGTGTCTCCAGGAAGCGGTTGAGGTGGTGCCAAACCCGCGGGATCCAGTCAATAATCTTCACCAGGTCCATGTTGCGCGTTCGGCTGCCGATCTCCGTCTCTATCAGCTTCCTCCTCAGGTAACGACCAAGGAAGCCTTTCACTGGCTCCATGTGGTTGGCACATAGCACCCACCTGGTCAGAGAACACACAGGTGTAACAGGACTTTACAGCATCATACAACATGGTAACAGTTTGCCCCAGATTTATATTGATTTTAAGACCATGTAAATCTTTCAATATGTCCAGATGCCACAGTGGGTGGAGGATATCAGCAGCAGTTTACCTGAAGTTGTGGTGAAGCTGCAGGTTGGGGGCAGATGACGTAGCTTGGCTCATGGTGCCGATGATGTAGGGGCTGAAAGGAAAGAAAAACACATGTTGTTATTCTTTCTCATCAGGTTACATCAGTCCATTAAGCCAACTTGTACCAAGTCAAGTGAAGCAAGTTTTTTTTGGTTCATTGGCATGCTGTAGACATATTCATTCTTTTAACACACCTGCACATTTCAGTCCTTTCTCAGTCATAATGCAGTGGTCATGTATCTAAATTCATTCAACCATTGATGAGGACCTATCTTCCTCATATTCGGGTTCATACTTGCATTCTAGGTTTCTACTCAAACATCTTTACATGCTTCATTATTTGAAACTTTGGCCATGTTTAATATGAACATTTGACATTGTAACATTGTAACATTATGACAGAAAAAAGGAAACATATAATATGTCCCTTTTGTATTAAAGCATGATTGTATGTGTTTTTGTGTGAACTGACCAGTGCTGGTAGTTGCAGTTGAAGACGCCATTGAAGATGTCTCCCAGGGAGCTGACGTGGTGCAGGTTGTCCAGAATGACCACCAGAGGGCTGTCTGCCCCCGGGACACCACTGCACTGCTCAGCCAAACCTGACAGGTACTGACGCAACTCCTACAAAGAGACAGAAAGCATGTGAAATCATGTAACCAGTCATACTTGTTTTTATGTTCTTTGAGCACTGGTGTGATCTACACACAACCTTGATGACTCATGGTCAGAGTCTTTGCTAGTGTGATTTAGTTGTCCTCATATGTTAAATTAACCACCAGTTTCCCTCATATTGCCATACAGTACTAATGCTAAAATGCCATTTTTGATCATACATTTGTGTATTTATTTGTAATAATACATTTTTAAAAATTTACAAATGGTGCCGCACATTCCTCTGAAGATTTATCTCATTTTAATCAAAGAAACTGCCAGCAACCAACAACTAAACAACAACTTAAACTTCGAATGCAGAATGTACATGTGAATTATACCTTGCTGGACTTGTGGTCCACATTGAACGTGACAACAGCATTTGGGGTCAGCGGTCTGCCCTCTAGCAGCAGCAGGTGGCGAGACAGCTGATTGGCCAGGTAGGTCTTTCCTGTGCCACTGGGGCCCGACAGGATGACGCGTCTGTGCTCCTTCAGCAGGGAGACGTAACGCTGCAGCATGGGCTTCGGGATCAGAGTGTCAAACACCAGCGAGTCCACGTTCTCACTGCTCACACCTGGACACAGATCGGGATATTTAGGAAATATTTTACATTTATATTTACCCTTTTACTCATGTTTACAAGTAGTCAGTTTTTTTTGTAGTGTAAGCTTGATTAAAATTTGTTTTAAACTGGGTTTTTCTGTGTGAAAGAAAGATGCCATTGCTTACTATAGATTGGCAGAACAGAATGATCATTTGCAGAGTTAGCTTTATGACATGCTGGTACCTTTGAGCTGGATGTTGATAGTGTTGCTGTCTCCCACCAGGTAGCCGCAGGGCAGCAGCTCGGGTGTGTGGGCTGCACTGGGAGTGCTGGGCCGGTGGATTTCGCCGATATTGTATCCCTCCACGCTGTCTGAGCTCAGCCCCAGCTGGCTCATCGGGTCCACGTGGGTAATGTACTCCTGCCAGACATAAAGTTCAGCATTTAAAGGGTGTTTTTGTAAAGTTTTTAAAGAGGATGTCTGCTATGAAGCTATCTCTGGTTTTAACAGGTTTTGAAAAGGACAGCAGTATGTGATAGTGATAATAGTTATCTTTTTAATTCTGTGCATTTTGTGTTAAAGCAGAAAACCTGAGTACCAAGACTCAAACATTTTCAAGATCCTTTTTGTATTCAAAGACCTAAAACTCAAACTTTTAACTGTCTTAACACTGATGCTGAAGTGTTTCTGACATCGTCTTGTTAATGTTTACCTTAAAAAGGCGTCGGACCACTCCGTCCAGGACATCCCACTTCGTTTTCCCACTCACACCGATGCAGCCGATCAGAAAATGACGAGGTCGGCCCTCCTGCAATGGAAAATCACAACTGGTTTTAGATACCGATAAGCCTTCAGGTACAGTATCATTCTTAACCAACACAAAATAGCTTTAATTGTATTTTCTAACACTTCTCACCTCTCCCCACTTGCTGTCCGTGTCCAGGCTGACGACCATCTTCACGTGTCGCCCTTCCTTCCTCATCCCTCCCTCTCCGCCAGTGTCGTCCAGCAGCATGTCTGACAGGAAGGCAGAGCAAGGTCAGATAAGGTTCAAGTAAATGTAAATTCACTGTCTGACACATGAATTATCTGTTCATTGGAGGAAATGGTTCCCTGCTCAGGAACGTATCTAAAACAGTCTTGAGACTGAAATTTGTGCTAGTGACCGAATATCTAATCCCGCCCCTAACAGCCGACCCATCTATAAAGAACATTTAAGTAAAAAAAGATAATGCTTTTATACTGTATGTTGTCCATGACATGGGGTCCAAGCACATTCAGTAGCTCATACAGATCTACCAGGAACTGTGTAGGTCGCATGGCATCAGCTCTGTCTTACCCAGACTGGTGGACTCGCTGGTGGTGAGGTTGAGGCTGTGCTGGGAGAGCGCTGGCCCAGTTCCCTGGGCCTGGCTGTGTGCGTGAGGGGGAGGGGAGGAGGAGATGGAGGCCTGGGAGCCCATCCTGCTGCCCTGATTCTCCACCTTCAGACGGTCATTCTCCGCCTTCAGCTTCTCAATCTCCAACTGCAGACACACACAGCTCAAGTTAATTAATTTTGAACGTTAACTCTAGCCCCCCCTTCAGGCCAACTTATGTTTGTGTTAAACTGCCTGTCCAGTGCTAAAATGTTTCCTTTAAAATTTCAGCAAAATCTGACCAGCAATATGTCAGATGATGTTGTACAATTAAACACAGGCAACTTATCACATCAACCCAGTCAGAGCTATATTTTAATAGCTACTAAAATGACTAACACCAATAATACTACTACAGCACAGTTACAAAAAGCATCTAAAAAAATAAAACTAAAGAGCTTTTCATTGAGGATAAGAACAGTTTTGCAAAGGCATAACAACATCAAATAAACACATAACTCATTGTTTTAAATAGTTTTACAGAGAAACAAATGAACTTTGACCTTAAAGCAGTAAGGTCATTAATGCTTTGAGGGGGATCAAGAGTAAATCACCATGAGCGAAAACTGTCGCTGCACATCTGGCTGACACACAGTCAATGATGTCACAGCTGTTGGTTATCACCAGCTATAAAAGCCAAAACCTCTGCGGTGACATCACTGACGGGTTGTGGCCAGAGGTGACAGATTACTTTCTGCACTCTGTGATTCAGTGCTGACTTAATCCTTTGATGTGAAGTTCTCTAATAGAAGTGTGTGTGTGTGTGTGTGTGTTTCCAGACCTGCATGCGGTTCATGGCCTCCCGGAGCTGGTCCAGCTGATGTGCAGAGCTGAGAGCCTCCAGGCGGATATCAGTCAGTTTCATCTCCTTCTCCCGGAGTTCACTGCGTAGCTGCATCACTGTCTCTGCCTCACTGTCCAAACACTCAGACAGTCTGTACGTGCGCACACACAAGCAGGACAACACAGTTTAGTGATGTGATTTAGCAGAATTTGGTAGTTTTCCATCTATTCTGTTTGAAAAATGTCACTAATACTTTTTGGATATATTTCTATAGGTTAAACTCCATCCCAGTACTCCTACAATCACATATAGAAGACAATGTCTACGTACAGCGAGTTGGAGTGTGTGTTCCTGAGCATGTGGCTGGAGGCAGTGGTGCCATTATGGGGCAGCTTAGGGGAGGACGGCAGCGATGAGTCCGTCATCTCCTCGATGTCAGAGTGAGAAGAGGCCGACTTGGGAGACTTCTTCTTGCTGAACGCTTGTTTGAAGGAGCTTCTCAGCTGCAGGTGGAAAACAGAGGAAACAAAGAGAGCAGGTGAGGAACACATGGCCATAAACACACGGCTGGGAGGGAGAGGAGGAGTGTGCCAGGGAAAGTGGAGGAAAACAGCTGTGAAAAGGTGCAAGTGAGTCACAGGGAGAAAGGGAATTGTGGGAAGACTGTCTTATCACTTGAGCTACAGCTCTAAATGCAAACACTGAGTGTGAGGAGTGTATAGCTATGTATTTATAATTATGGCTCATCGTTTTTGTTTTGTTTTTATTTTAAAAAATCTGTACTTGTATCTGTTTTTTAATATATACATTCAGGAGTTAACCATGCCATGTTAACTTGAATTCTTAAAGAAGACTTTGTTTTCCTCACATGCCTGTAGAGATATTGACACACAATAGATTTATTGAGTGATTGAAGACCACGTTAAACAGCAAAACCATATCAAAGCATCCATCTACAAACACTCACACAACTCTGAAGTAAAAGACTTATTTATCCAGTCAAATGCTCAGTACTTCCCAAAAAAAATTTCGCTAAAAAAAGCCTTGGTATAGTAGTCTGGCTTTGAAGAGAGCATAGATACGTTTAACTTTCAGTTCAGTTTAAAATAGTAAAGCTTAAGTGAAACCGCATATGTTTGGATAAATGAGACTTGGATCTTACTGCACGAGTTGTGTGAGAGTTTGTAAACACATGTTTTGATATAGTTTTGCTGCTGTGGTCCCCAATCAATCGATGAAACAATCTGCTTGCCATTTTCTGTGGAGGACATCCAAAAAGATGGTGAAAATAATGAAACCACAATCACTCTGTAGCTAAGCCATTTCTTACTTTTCTAAACTTGCATAATAAGCAATATAATTAGCACTATTCCCCATTTTCTCTTTACGTTTTAATATTACAAAGGTTTCTACGCTGTACTTGTCTTTGCTCCTTTTACATTTTCCTTGAAAATCTTTAAAAAACAAAAATGATGAGCCATATTTAAACTACATGTAAACTTTTAGGTAAAACCCACGTCACAAACTAATTTCCTCATATTATTCTAGTAAGAGTTTGTGTTTGAAAGAGAAATCCACCGTGTATACTTTACACTTAATGTTTCTATTAAAGTTGGTGATCACCTACAAGCTCTTTAATAATCTCCTGAGAAATGGCCTCTGGGCTGAAAACATGTTGAAGGACAGTCATGCATCTGCAAGTTGTTGCTGGACTTCATTTTTTCTTCTTTTTTTTGGGTCATGTGGAGGGAAATTGGTCTCAGCGCCTCCTCTACAGTATTTTGTCACAACCACATTTGGGCCTTATTTAGACCTGGTAGTAACAGGTTTTGGGTGATCTGATTACAAGTGGACAGCCGAGGCACATCACTGTTTACAGCTGCTGTGTAGCATGCTTGCTAGTCATATTAGCGATTGTGTCGGTACAGCTGGAGATATCTCTGTCAGTAAATTTCAACACATCTCCTTTCATGGGGCAAAATGAGGGATGGTCGCGCAACACTTACTCCAACTTGATCGGATCACAATGTGTCTTGGTGGTCGTTAACACTTGTATTTAGCGCTGTCCGCTTGTGATCGGATCACCCAAAAAGCATGTTAATACCAGGTCTAAAAAGGACCATAGATCCAGAAATACAAGCTACATTAACTAATGCTCCTTTTCTGACTGTGTTTAAGTATTTTTCGGTGGATTTTTCCTTTAAAGAGCTGGCTCAAGTGTCATAAGAGCAGTTTTCAGGGAGAAGCAGTGTTAGGGAGGAGTGGACAGGCACTAAGGTGGCAGCAGAGGACAGGAGGAAAAGGAAAGGAGGTTAGTAACCTAGAAAAAGTGCAGGGGTTAGGCAGCTTTGTTTCTTTCATTTCACACAGCATACCATCCTTACCTCATAGACCTGCCACATGAAGCGAAGCAAAGGAAGACAGAGAGACAAAACAGCACATGTTCATATGGGTTTGGGGGTGTTAATGCGTTATGGAGGGACAGAGATTAAACTAGAGGCTCTTACAGGACTAAAGCTGAGTTTATTTGACCTCCAGGCAGCTGCAAGCTAACACTACATCACAACCACCATGACACAGGATGTCTTTCATGATCCATTATATACTTTCAAACAGACACACTGCCCCTATACACTCCACATCACATACTCTGTGTGAGCACCTGCATGGAGGAACCTCCTGTGGGGTCCCATCTACACAAACTGACAGCTGGAAGCACATCCGCACACATACAGGAGGGTCGTTTATTATCACTGCGAGCTAAAGCAGGAAACTCTACACGAGCTCACGTCTTTTAACAACTACCACAAAGCACCACGCTGCTCATCCTAAAACCTGACATCAGGATCAGCTAGTGAGAACCACAGGCGACTAGCACAACATCACTTCAGTCTATGGGGACAACAGAGAGTAAAAATAGTTTCCTACGTCATCTTCCTTGACTTGTCCTCCGGTGCACAAAAAAGTCTTTCAACAACCAAAAGGAAAAGTGTGTAAGTATCTAAGATGTTTTGTTGTATGATCACTGGTGAAAAACAACTAATGAGATGATGCTAGGACTAGACACTAGTCAGTAAACATTAACTTGGTGATTTGCAGGTCAAGACACGACTAGTACAAAAAATTTAGCCCAGTTTTAACCTAAATGTCTGTTTTTTGACCTGCAAATACCCAAATCAATCAAGTAAGTCTATGAAAAGCCTAGGTGTATTCACCTTTTCCCCAGTGAAAGATGCCTGAAGGGAAGAAACCCAAACATGTGACACCAACACAGACATGAAAATGCACAAAGAGACAAAGACCTGGTTGGCTGCTTGTTAGTGACTCAACACACACTGAAATCACATGTCTTCAGATTTCAATTTCCAGCATCTTACCCAGTTCTTCTTGTTCTTCTTCTTGTTTTTTGCATCAGTGTCCATGTTGGAGCCCACACTCGAGTGGCTGGTTGCGCTGGCGACGCTGCTGACGCTGTCAGAGGAGTGCTGCCTCCTGATGCGCAGGTCCGGCTGCTGATTCTGCTGCTGCTGCTGTTGTGAACTGCTGTTATTGCCAGCTGAGGAGAGACAAGCAGGGACAGGAAATGTACATGACTGAAATATGTCTTTCAATAAATATCAAACATTAACCAGCCAGTCTTGTCTACTTTGTCACAGGTTTTCCTTTGACTGCAGAAAAACAGGCTTCAAATCTTGGAGTGAAATTTTCAAAATTAGCTCCCTGTTATTTTACAGGTGGAGTGCATTATTTGGCTTAAATATTTTTTTCTGTTTACCTCCCTGACAAGAGGAATACACAACAAAAAGTGCCCTACACACAGTCAGAAGCTCACAAAGGCCTGTCACATTAACAAATTTTGCTGGCCGATTAATTGCGCCAGAAATTATTCCATGTGTACAATCTGATGACTTGTAGTTTTTGGAAAAACACTATTTCTTTGCATTACTATAGTCAGCACAAATACACTTAAAAAGTCATCTGTGCCCCTTCAAAGGTTTCTGCTTAGTGTAGTGTTTGTGTTTACCTGTCCTGTCCCCTTTAGGCGCGAGTTCAGGTGTGTTGATGACTCCATTGATGGCAGCCTGAGCCACAGCGTTCTGCTTCTTCAGCAGCTCGATGGTTTTCCTCAACTCGTTCAGCTCAGAGTCCTGCACAGAGAAAATGACAAGTGGGTCAAAGCAATGAATCAAATGCAGAGACTTTGAATGTGCAATTTTATTAGTGCACAGCACAGTCTATTATAGAGCAGGTGGTGCTGCATTCACCTTCTGCTCTGCCGTCAAGGTGAGACTCTTCAGTCTGATGGTCATGTTGCCCAGACTTTGTTCAAACGCTGCCACCAGGTGAGCCTGCAGAAGAAACAAAGTTGTGCAATGGTCACAAAAATAAACTGGAAAAGCAAAATGTTCTGACAGTTTCACATGTCAGAATTTTTGGGTAGACTGTAAAACGGCAAAATACTTATGGTTAAACACAAATGTTCCAGTCCTAGAATCTAATCAGCTCCACTCCCTTTAAGAGACAGAGATACAAACACAAGACTCCAATAGTCTATGTGAAGAGAAAAGGTTTTCTCATAAACCTCTTCAAAAGATGTATCCATACTGAGAGGAGTTAAGCCTGGGTTGCACCTCAATGGTTTCCCCCACTGGCTGCTGGACGCCATGGAAAAGGAGTCAGCTGGAGGTTAATTCTGACAATAAAGCTATGGGCACTAACAGTAGAGGGCTAACTGGACTGCTAATGACTGAACGAATGTTGAGAGAGTTGATTTAAGAGGGAATGAAGACATGTTAACTGAGCTGCGATAACCAGTAGAGACATTGAGCTGGGAAAAGCAACCTAATGTATCTGATAATGTGTGAGAGGTGTCGACACAACTCCTTTAACCTTGGGGCTGAAACCCAAACATGACATCAGTCAAATAATCTTCGTACCAAAATGAAAACATAGCCAAATGCAAATAATCATGCAAAAAAAATAACAGCCTGTGATAAATGAGTATCCTCTGAAGGTCAGCTCTGGACAGGTTCCCACACTACAAACATAACACTGAAGCCAAACCGTGACATCATTCTCACCAAAAACAGTCCCTTGAGCAAGAACCAGTCATTCATGCTAAGACACAACATGAAGTCATCTTCGGGTAAACCTCTTTTCAGACAGATTTCTGGCTGTTATAGTGTGAGAATAAAGTGACGTAGTGAACATGAGACTCCAGACTGGGTAGGTTGGATTGAAATTTAAAGTTGATGAGGTTCAATCTCTGGGAGGGGGTACTTTCAAGTAAAAAATTGCACAGTAAATTCAAATGGGCTGACTTCCTGTTAGGTTTAGGGCATGGCTCCAAGAGACTTCTTTTGAACACATGGTGATGTTACATATGCCTACCAAATTTCCTACATCCAGGTGAAACCTAAATGTGGGGCTTAATTTTTTTTTAATTTCTTCAGGGGTGCTACAGAGCCATTTTTCACCAGTTCTGATAAATGTGCCACATTTAGTTAGCCCCTCAAAAATGCGACTGATTGCACAAAATAATAATAACTACTTCAGTTTTATTAGTATCCTCACACTGATCTGTGCTCGAGCCCAAGTAATATGAAAATTAAGGATTAAAACTGTAAATGAACTCATGCACAACAAATAAGCACTCTGGAAGGTTTGAAAACTTCATTTTCAGTGTGACGCTGCAGATTTTGCTGGTTTAAACACCAAACAAGGTGAACAGGGTCATCCTTCACGATACTGCATGAGGCTTTAGACTTGATATAAATAATCTGCAGATGCCTGCAGGACGCATGTGTGAGAGCTGAGTAAAGCGTTGACTGATTTGTGATTCAAGTCGTGACTTTTTGCGGCAAAGGATGTTCTTAGATTCTCGGCCTCAGGGGCTTCAAGGCGTGTTCAACTCATTTGTCTGTGGTGTGTAATCAAATATTTGAACAGATGAAGGCCCTCCCTCACTCACCACATCCCACCTCATGACCCCCCCACTACCAGCCCCTGTTTTCGGTCTGTTTTTCTTTCAACACTCACACCACGCCTTCTTATATCCAGGCGTCATTAGCTGTAAATCTTCAATCCACATCTGTGACAGTCCCTCAGCAGTGTGCTGAGACTTGACTCTCTGCTGTAATCTAACACCGTTGCCTTCTCTCCATATCTCTAATCCGCAGTTAAACCACCAACGTGCATTGACTCAGACAGCAGATCACAAGCTGAGCGTGGCGAGACTTGTGCAATACAGACGGCTGGGTGGCAGAAAGGATCGTGTCTGGAGACGCTTTAAGAGATTTCCTGATGGTTCTGCCAGATGTAAAATTACACCTTCTGGGAGTACAGTGCTCGGTGGGAGCTATGTGTTCAGTTTTTGATGAATATCAGGAAAGGTACTTGCGTGCATTTGGGAGATGTTTGGGTGCTTGAGAGAGACAGAGTGCCAAATTTCAAAGCTCTTTAAAATTGAGTCTGTCTCTTCACAAAACAAACAGTTGATTCTGCTTCAAGTCATGGCATATGGATTACCTTTATTTTCTGAAATTATCAATACAGTTACATGATTTTCATTTTAACTTTCAACAGCTAATAATTACATTATAGTTGGAATGTGCACTTAAGAATTACGACCTTGCCTAATTTTAAACACCGACATATATTCATTATTACTACACTATTTTGCGTATACAACTGATGGTAATGAAAACTACATTTTGCTGAAATCATATTTATGGTTTTTATGTGGCAAATTGATTGACTGATTGATTCTAACGCCGAAAACACATCAAGCAGTGGTGAACTGCTGCAGCGGCAACCCAGTACTGCAGTCATTTGGCTCTGTAGGGTATTGCGGCTATGGAATACCTGCAGCCAGTCCTGTGACTTATGTTACATTTTGACTTGTGTTACACAGATTTTCTTCCCGCCTGCCTGAAACACATGAACATGGCTCCTGGCCACAAAAAAAAGGCAACTGTTGCAGCAAACCACACTTTAACACTGCTTGTTGTGTTTTCAATAGGGGTGGGAATCGCCAGAGAACTAACAATAAAATATTATCACGATACTTAGGTCACAATATGATATCACTGCGATGCTGCAACATGCTGAGTATTGTGATAAAATATATTGGGATTTATCACCTTATTTCCAACAGCAAACTACAAATTATTTCCCCAAAGGAAAACATTGTCAACATCAGTTTTGCCTCACAAGATAAAGTTTTCAGTCTGTTTATCTGACTTTAATAATTTTTATTGCAGTAAAATGTGATGCCAAGCAGACAAACTGAAAAACACCGTCATAAAACCTGTCAGAAATGCGGCATACACCTGACAAACTTAAGTGTTGGCAGATTTAACATCCTCTGCAAAGCCAGATTAAACGTGAGCATGACACTTTACATGCATGTATCCCGCTAACTTAAAAGCAACACCCATGTTAGAAACAATATCTGTTACAACAACAATCCCCCAATCTTGTGTTACACTTTGCAGCAGGTCTGCAGTGTTTGCTCAGGTGTGACTTCCGTGTACTGCTCTAGTTTGAAGAGCAGCAGGCCCAAATTCTGAGTGAGACAATGTGCCGTTACAGTCACATATCAATCCACTGACCTTGACGTATAGGCATCACAAGTTAATGCTAACGTTACCCTTCCTACTGTACTCAAGTATTCCTCAGCTTTATGCTTCACTTCTCTGTAAAGCTTGGGTAAGACTGTGTCGGTGTCACATACCTGCTAGTTTAACGTTAGTCAAGCTATGCGTCTCCACTGATGGTTGGTTTTTCAGCGGAGCGGGTTTAGCATTAGCTTAGCCGTTAGCGGCTAATGCTATCTCTGTATGGTTGGCGTGAAAGGTGAGCCGCCATGGTCGAAATATTCCCAGTGTATTCTCATATGACACTGCTTGTTAATCGCGTGTCTTATATCCAAAGCCTTAATTCCTTCCNTGGTTGGCGTGAAAGGGGAGCCGCCATGGTCGAAATATTCCCAGTGTATTCTCATATGACACTGCTTGTTAATCGCGTGTCTTATATCCAAAGCCTTAATTCCTTCCGTGTTTAAAAAAAAATCCAAAATAAGTCCAGACGTTTGATTTAAACGCCGACTGCGCGTGTCTGATTTCTTTCTCAGGTGCCTCCATCTTTGTTTTGATGAACTTCCGGCCTGACTGAGACCTCGGCTGACCTCACCGGGGAAAAAAACATTAGCACCATCTAGTGGACTAAAAAAGCAACTGATTTTATTCTTCTAGTACCAAAAGTTGTATGTACAAAAATTAATGATGTATATAATTAAAGATCGATCCTTAGCGCCTGTGTATTGATACAATATAGCCACGCAAAATATCGCGATACTATGCTATATCATTTTTCCCCCTTCCCCTACCTGTTAATAAAAAAATAATAATTTTGAGAATGTTATTATGCTGAAGTTAGTATTTATCTCAAAGCATCACTTTGCCAAAATATATCCTCATAGTGCAGCCATCATGGCAGTAGACTGTTCAGTTTCATACTTAATCTAAAAATACACTAGTTTTAAATTTATTGTCAAACACAAATTGAAGGTAACTTGTTTTTTCTGTGTCTAGAATTTTATTTTAAACTGTACATAGTAAAAACATTGGAATCTATTAGAATATTGGTCCCAGAACACCTGGAACTGCTTATTTGTGTGGTATTTAATAAATACCTTAATAATAAATTGATATATAATAATTTAAAATATTTTTTTGGGGCACAGCCTTTGTTCAGTATAACAGCAAAATTTGTTTTTTTTGTATTGACCACACTATTGATTAAAGTTGTGGCATGATAAATACTGGAAGGAAATAGTATACACATCTAAAACAGTTTGTTCAGGAGTGTGTGTTTGCCTGTTTACTTACGTTGGCACTCAGCTGTGTCGTCAGGGCGGAAACCTTTTCCTGGGAGGCATCCAGTTCCCGACGCAGCTTGCGGATCTGCAGACGCAAAAGAAGCACGACATCAAAAAGGACCAAGACAAAAGCATACGTGCCTGCTCCATAACAGCATGCATTGCTAAACACACACATACACGCGCATCCAGGCACAAAATGAAAAAAAAAAAACTGTGGCAACAAATGAGGGAGTCTCCAAGATCGGAGCTCTGATACGTTGAGGTCAAGAGATGAAACACAGAGGATGCATAAAAGAGCACATACAGGTGTACACAGGTGTTCAGAGAGGAACAAGAGCCTGTTACAGGGTCAGTCACAATACAGATACATGTGTAACTAGATATAACTGCGAAAACGCCCCCGTGTTTCAACAAGTCCAACCACTGCACACAGAAAATTAAAGAGCTGAAAACACACAGGATACAAGTGGTGTGGGCGGGTCGATGCTTACCTCTGACTGAGACTTCTCCTCATTCTGTAAAAACAAACATCAGAAGAAGAGAAAATCATTAGAGGACGTACTGACTGAAATGTGACATGCTATAATGAGAAAGAAGGAGTTGAAGCTGCCGGAGGTCAGACTGTGCGCGATGCACATGTCCTGACTCCTGCTTGATTTATTAGCTCCATGGAGACAAGCTGTATAAACTGTGGAGGAGATTGTCGGGTGTAATATGTCTGGAAAGCAGAGATATCCTCCTGAAGGCATTTCACTCATCTGTGTGTGTGTATGTGTGTGTGAGGGAGAATCCCATTGTCTCTATAGGCTGCACACAGAACAATAGTAAGAAAAGACAGGTAGCCAAATGCGCATAGAGAGAGAGAGCAGGCAAAACAAACGCTCGCACGAACACAACAAAACCCTCTGCTGCTGCTGTTCACCAAAACAATGAGACATGCAACACCCACATTTACATGTAAACAAGCTGCACGGTGCACTGACACTGTATCTGGACATGTTTTTTTTACAGTTAACCTGACTGGAGCTGCTTTTACACCAAGTTCATGGTAAGTGGCAGTGAAATTTCCTCACGCAAAACTGGTTCATTTGCTTTGTTTGTTGTCAGTTTAACACCTTTTAAAGTGGAAACAAACCACTTTTCAACTGCCTCCCCAAGCTGCATGGCAACTACCTGCATCCTCCGTCAACAGGAGTCTTTTTCTTTTGCCAGAGCTTCCACAGTTACTCTGGTTGTTCCAACGTCTGCCATTTGCGCTACTTGGGATCTTAACTGCAAAGAGACTTACAGTGCTACTCCTTGGTCACTGGGGATAGCTACCGATAGCTTCCGGAGAAAACAAAACCACTATTCTCTTCCTGTTTTGGTCCAAGGCTATTAAATGAAGGCTGGGAAACGCTCTCTGACCCCATGGGAGCTGTGGGGTATTACAGCTGGAGTTGCAGTGTTGGAGGGTTACAGCAGACGGCACTAAAAATAAAGGGATGGTGTCAACTCAGGTGCTCTGTGGGTGAGCTCAGCCTGACAGAACTTTTGGGTATGCTTGACTGGATTTGCTGCCAACAGAACATATAGATAAAAAATATTCATACAGAGTGTGATTACATGGACATGAATAACCCGTTTATGAGGATAATCCTGGTTATGATCACATTAAGAATATGGTGTTTACATGAGCACCGAGAAAATAGGATATTCATATTCCTCATATTCATCCTGGTTTCTTTGGAGTGCTCCAGCTAGCATATTCACATTTCTCATAAACAAGATATGGTGTTTACTTGCTAAACACGTAAACAACATACTCCCAAAACCTGATCATAAACAGGTTATTCATGTCCATGTTAACGCACACATAAACAACATACTCCATAAACTTGATGGACTGTGATGCAGGTTAAAAGTTTCTTGACATATCTTTATTATTCGTGCAGTCTTGGTGGAGTTACAGTATTTGTTCTCTGAGTGCTTTTCTTTAATAATAGTTTGTTTTTTGTCTAATCCACAATCAGAATCTTTAAAACCTGTGGGAAGCCTGAACACAGCGCTTGTGTTGTGACATAAGCAAAGGCGCACAACATCTGATAATTAACGATTTTTCATGTGGTTCCACCTCCCAACCACAAAGCACTAGAACAGGTTTCAACAGCCTTATGTGTCTGTGCATGTATAGCACATGTGTTCTGCGGCATGAGTGGATGGTTTACAAAGTGGCATCTATCCACACATGGTCTACACACCCAAACAGAGCTGTCAATCACGCACACAGGACCAGTCGATCCTAGATACACAAACAGAGCTGCCCGTGTGTCTTGGAGACGCAGACAAAACACAAGAGATCTCACCATGATGTAAAATCCTGGACCAGGACTTCACAAACAAAAACAATCCCATGAGCTATCAACATCACGGCAGTAAGGCAAAGTGATAACATGCAAGCAAAAGAACCCAAAATGAACAGGAAAAACGTTATCTGAGGAAAATCAAAGCTAGAGTGAAAAACAAGATAGGTCTTCATGGGGATGTTGTGGAATTTGCAAACATCAGATTCGATTTTTTTCAGGTAAGAAGCATCTAGTGTCACACTCAGTCAGACACGTCAGTTTTACTGATTAAAAAAAGAAAACATAACTGTGATTATATGTTCTATGTAGTTATATATTTGATTTACAGCTGCATCTAACTCCAATAGAGCAAAAAAAAAAAAAAAAAAAAAGCAGAATGAAGTACTCCTGCACCCCTTATCATCCCTACCGTTAACTGCCAGGACGTGACAGTGCCCGTCATGGATAAAGTCGCCATCATCTTTGCCTCCACTCTCTTCCCCCCTCTGATTTCAAACCTGAGACTCTCCTGCTCAAAGGACCAGCCAGTGCCCGAGCACAGATCCAGTGTCTACACTGCTACACCTGTCCAGGTGAGTACACAAGCCCACACAGGGAGGAGGAGCTATGCTTTACAGACAAGACTCTGATTGGCTACTGTGTGTGCATGTGGGCTGTCCCAATGTTGTCTGCATGATTACAGCCAGACCTTTTTCTCTCAGGGTGTTTGAGTCAGATATGTGAATGGATTAGAGGGTGAATGTGTAACAGCGTGTTCTGAAAAACTCAAATACTCAATATTTCATAATTCCATGGGTAAAAGCAGAAACCAGTTGCTCTGGTTTCCACATGGACTGTGGAGCTATCTGGACTGATATACTCGCTGCTTGCAGAGATTTCCTACAATGAGATTATGTAATAATCATACAGAGCCTGTTTCTTCCCCTTATTTTATCTCAGGGTTGAAGAACAGAGCTCATACTGATGCTTTACTAGATATGGGAAATGACTGCTGGTGGTGTTGTGTTATTGATTCATTTCATACTTACTCATACAATGGAAATGAAGACAGGAAACGAGACTATGATATGCACATGGGCGGATTATGAGACAATGGGCCCCTGGGCACAGATGTGCAAAGGGCCCCACCATCTCTACTACAAGCAACACACACAAAGACTTTATGGTTGTTTTCTGCCTTTTTTAGTCATTCGTCTCTCTGAGGTAATGCTGTGTCTTACTGAGGTAATTTTGTGTCTCGTTCTGGATGTTTTGTGTCTCTTTGTGGTTGTTTCCTGTCTTTTTGTAGTCATTTGGGTCCCTCTGAAGTAAAGCTGTCTCTTATTGTGTCAATTTTGTCTCTCTATGAGGTAATTTTGTATCCTTTTAGGTCATCTTGTGTCACTTCGTAGGCATTTTATGTCTCCTTCTGGTTGTTCTGTGTCTCTTTGTAGTCGTTTTGTGTCTCTTTGTGGTTGTTTCCTGTCTTTTTGTAGTCATTTGGGTCTCTCTGAGGTGATGGTGTGTCTTAATGTGTCAATTTCGCGTCTCTTTGAGTTAATTTTGTGTCCTTTTACAGTCGTCTTGTGTCACTTTGTAGGCACTTTATGTCTACGTCTGGCTGTTTTGTGTCTCTTTGCAGTTTCTTTGCATCTCTTTATGGTCTTGTTGTGGCCATTTTCAGTTTCTTCATGGTTGGTACGTGTTAATGTGAGTGACATTTTGCAAGCAAAAGCCAGGTCCTGACACTTGGATCTGTGCCCAGTAGGCCTGTTCAGTAATCCATCTATTGACATGCAGCAAGGGACATTGGGATTACGTGGTATGTGTCCTAAGGGTTAGGGTTAACATATTTGATCCCTTAAATTTGGTAACTCAAGGGTTTTGACCAAGTTATGTCCTGAACGAGATATTTTCCAGGTGAAAAATTAAGCCATAAGTGCTCTATAATGAACAAACTATGTATTTAGTGGTGAAAAAAGGACCCGAAAGGTAATGCAATTAAAAAAACAACAACCCAAAACCCCATTGCTACACTGTATCAGTATTGGAGGTTCAGGGATTCAAAAAGAATGCACTTAACACCATTCCTGATGAACTCTTTGAGGTTTTGTGTACTCACCGTGGAGTAAATGGAAGAGGTGCTGGAGACCAGAGACAAGGATGATCCGTGAACTGAAGAGACAAAAACCACAAGCAAAAGTGGGGATTAGAAAGTACATCTGTACACACAACAGTACCATGATTATCAACAGACCCCCCGCACACACCACCCACTCCGCTCCAACCCTGCCCACCCAGCACTGTTACGCCCAGTTTTCCCAGTTGCTCCCGCCCGCCCCGACTCTCCTTCCCGCCTCCTCCCAAACATAATGACTGCAGCTCTGTGGTCATAAAGATAAAAACTCCTACACGTTACAGTTGGACTGTGGCGCAACTAATGACAGCCTGAGCATTACTCTGCTAATGACTCAGCCACTAATCACACATCAGAGGCCAGGACACAACGCCAGTACTGTTTCCTGCTTGGGAGCAGATCAGAAAGGATCAGCAGCAGTGATGTCATCAACCACACAGCGAGGTTGGGCTGATCCTGGAACATTCATTCAGTCATCCGCCTCGCAGACGGAGCAGACACTGGTTTACTGAGGACTCACTTTTATCTTAATTTGGTCTAGACAGCAAGGTGTGCAGGGAGCCACATGAGAAGGAGAATATTAATTTAGATTCACTGCTGTGGTTTAAATCACATTAATCAGTTTGAGTTTTAATGCGTACCTGTACATTTTAGGACCTGAATTCTTAAGAGCAACAACAATTAGTTGAATCATTGACAAAAATAAACTGTTGCACCTATTTTGAAATATGAAATTCTCTGGATTCAGCTTGCCCAATGAGATGATTGCTACTGTCATATATAGCAGTAAACTGCATGTTTTAGGTTGTTGGTTAAAAAAATAAAAAAAAAACGACATTTGAAGACATTACTTTGGGCTGCAGGATATTTCAACCAGCACCGCTGCTACTTACATGCATATTATACACTGTGCGTAGGGCATCAAGTTCTGGAGGGGGCACAAAAACAGCTACTGATCATCAGTCACAATCCTATTAATGAACTATTTTAAATTTAAGATGAAGCACAACTACAATAGGCACCATTCGACTGTTATATGCAATATGATATGCATCAGTTCTGTCTTCATTCTGTGGATTGCTACAACGATAGACCACGGAAAGAAACCACAAAACAGTTATGCTAATGGTACCTGAATGGGCAGCCACAGCCCTGATTTTAATTGGCATTCTCCAAAAAACTTCTAGACAAAACAGTCAACTGACTGATCAAGAAGATAATCTGCAAATTAATCGCTAACCATATGTTAATTTCTTCCTGTGTGGAGTGGACAATAATCACTGTGGTATTTTACTGTGATCTGTTCTTCTGTGATTTTGTGAGACATTATCGACTCACTGGTGCCAAACTGGCCTTTCAGTGTTTGTTTCCATCACACATGAGTTCTGTTTTTTCTGTTTTGAGTCATCTGTTAACACTGGTGTTAATTTAGTGGATACATTTTTCTGATTTCTGGGTCTTCAGCATTTTGCCAAATTGTGCTGTTTGATATTTTATTTAACATTTATTTAACCAGGATGTTCCACTGAGCTTGAAAATGTACATATTAGCTTCTCTCGACGATTACGCAGATATTGTGACATACTGCACACAACTGTCTCATAACAATAAAAGGGAACAGAAGGGTGGAGGTAATTTCTAATGTAAAAAACATTAATCTCAGTTTATGAACATCTGTTTCCAAGGGATAAGTAGAAACCTGTTGATAAGTTGTTTTGGAAGATATTGGTTTCTACAGACATAAAGAGAAGTAGAGCAGATATTGAGGTGAGTGGGAGAGTCTGGGTGGAGGGCGTGAAGTGACACTACGTCGTGGTGTCGCTCTCACACAGGACAGGTCTGACAAAGTGTTGGGTGGATGATGTGACTTTTGTCCTGTCAATCCAACAACAGTCGGGTAACTCTACACCTCAGCGACATACACATGTACACACAAACCGCATGTCCTCGCCGACCCACACACAATGCGATCCAACACACAAGCAAAGAGAGAGAAAGTTATGTCGGAGGTTTCATGTATGTCATCAAGTCTCTCTCACGCCTCTCACTGTGATCCCTGTAATTATCCCCTCCTTTGAAAGGAAAGGCAGACTCATGGAGCTGGGAAAAGAGGCAGATGTGCTACTGGGGGGCGCAATAATAATAAGTTTGTGTCTGTCTTATTGTGCATGTGCATATTACGTGAGTGCTACCTGTGCGTTTGTGTATCGCTTCACAATAAGGGGAAAAGCTCAGGCACGTCTTTTAAGGTCGGCTGTACAATAGATGAGTGGCAGCTGTCTGCTTCTCTTAGACAACTAAATGAAACTCTACATACTGTTTATATCACTGGTCTTTGCTTCTAATTGTAACACTCGAAAAACAACTTGAATCAGTTTCCAAATAAATTTAACATCACAAAGTTCATGCAATTGCAACATCACACATTGTCTAAGCTACCTGTTGAAGTGCTTCAGGTGTTAAAAGAGGGGGTGACTCACGTGATCATTGCATCACATTTATTGCTTAATTCGAAGGTAAGAATCTACTGTAGATGACTTTCTTATTCGTAAAAATATAATTTGGATTTGTTGATTTTGAAGGTCATCCTCAGTTATAAGGAACGGTGTACAGAACTTTGTACAAGTTGAATGGTTTTGAAAGTTTGTTTCATCAGAATCTGATGGAGAAAACTAATTTTCAAGCTGGAGTCTAGATTTACCAGGTTTCTCACAGGTTTCTCACAGAACACACAACTGATTCCCCAGAGGCACATTTACAAAACCAGTTTCTGTGTCACTGGATTTGCTCATGTTGCTCTTTCCTCTGTATTCATTCGTCTCCCCTTCACTCTCCCACTAAAATTGTGACTCATATCAATCACAATATCTGTCCAAATAATTGCAGTGTGATTTTTTTTGCATAACGTGCAGCCGTAGTAACGGTTACACGGTATACTATGGTAACAGTTATTATACAGTTATTATACCATGTATATTTGCTTATCTATGATACTGAAAGAAAATGCAGCCTGACAGTGAATCTCACCTGCACGTGTACATTTCCTTCCTCCTCGACTGCCTGTCAGACATTTTACACAAACTTGCACAACCCCCCAAACACTTATCGTACCTCGAAAATCTCATACCATTGACACCCTACCTCACACTGTCAGTCTCTCATGGTCATCTCTGAAGTTTTGATTCAGTTACTGATTAACTACATTTCCCAGAATACCTTCTGCAAACCTCAGAAGAGGGAGTGTAAACTTTTTTGATTTACCTGTTGATGACAGTTTTTGTCATCATGAAAAATTGAGCCTTTACTTGCGAGGAATATCTTGACGCTGCTTTATTTTGTGGTAACTGTTTACATTGTGGTTTAGTGTTTATATTATGGTAAACTAAAATGTGAGTTCGCTACCAGCCGCAGCTATTTAATATTATTTCAGTGTGATTATCCCATTAAGAGAGCCATTTTCAACACATGACTACGCCCCCCTCACTCCCGGTCCTAGTTTGCTCCTCTAATTCAACGCGGTGTGTTTCTATGGCCCTGAGGATTGAGCAGACTCCAGCGGAGCAACCTCGCCCGAGCGGGGAGTCTGCCTGCTGGTGGGAAAAGCACGCCTGGGTACTTTTCCCAATAAACAAGCTTATGAAAAAAACAAAGCTGCACCAAAGCTGCTTATGGATTTCTAAGGGGATGGAGGGCTTTTCTTTGAGGAGCGGTTGTAATCCATCCTAATGTTCTCTAAACAAACGGAATAATAATTCTTTTGGCACGGGGATGTGGAATAAGGAAGGAGAGGCTTCAGAGTCACAGAGAGATGGGGGCGTGCAGGTCTTTGGAAAAGGATTACTCTGTAATTACAGATTACACCAAACATGTAAAGACTGGGGCCAGGACTCACACAGAGACACTGAATATTCAGTATACATGTCTGTATCCATCCATCCTCCCCTTGTCTACTCCTACCTTCCTCGAAGCCGTCCCTGAAGGAGCCCGATCTGCTCATGGTGCGAGTCTTCTCGTCAAGAGACATGCAGGAGTTTCTTAATCGGTTGTCGCTGCAAGGGTCAAAGGAGACGTCCTGATTGGTCAGGCTGTTGTTGCGCATGCCAGCGAGGTTGATCTGAGCTGCTGAGGTCGGGCTGGACGCTGTGAAAAATGATATGTGAAATTAAGTAAGGTTTTTTACCCATTATTAATACATTTTTGGATTTAATGTTAGTGTATAAAATGTCAGAAAACTGGGGATCATTTGAATTTCCCAGAGTGCAAGGCAACACCCTCAGATTACTGATTCCAACTGTGCAAGGCCATGGAGTCAACACTGGGAGACCATATGTGCCAACAGACTAGGCCCCCTGAGAAAAGTTTAAATCTGAAAACTCATTTCCTGCTCTATTCGTTATCACAAGCAAGTACAGCAACATAAATGATTAACACTTTGGGGAGCTATCTGACAAATACAATGTAATTAAGACATTAACGTTAGTTGAATGTGCACATGATCATCATTTATTTATATTTTTAACAATATTTTGAGCATATTTGAATACTGAGAAGCAGCAACTTTTTACTTCTGAGAAGATAAATCCAGAAGATGTTTGGCAATTTTTGCTTGATTAACGTCTTAAATGATTAATTAATCAATTTTATATTCGTCTACTGATAAATCACATGAGATAAGTAGAGCTAAATGTATTGAACTGAAGCTAAATCAAAGTTTCTCTCACTTGAAAAACTGCAACCTCCTAATTGTCCACAGCTTTATGGCAATGTGGTTTGAGTTTATGCACTGAATTTGGAAATCGTTTTGGTCTCAACCAACAGAGAACAAATAAACTAGTGATTAAAGTAAACACACGTGGAGTGCTGGGTTATGGTGGTGTGTGTGTGTGTGTGTGTGTGTGTGTGTGTGTGAGGGGCGTACCGAGCTGTCCAAAGTTGAAGCGAGTGCCAGAGGGGGAGGTGAGGCTGGAGCTGGGGGAGAACGGGGAGTTACTGGCTGATTCCTGCAGCCCGCTGGTGGAGTGGGAGCGCAGCCAATCACGGGCCTCCTCGTGACCTCGCAGCTGTGGGGACGGGCCATACCTACAGGAAGTCAAAAAAAGGTTCAAGTGGAAGCAAGGACAGAAAACAGAGCAGGTGCAGTGTGGATTCTGTGATTTTACAGACAAGATGATTTTGATTTTTCTGACGTTTACAATCAGAGAGGTGAATTTTATCCTCTCAAGCAGCCAGATTAGTAGCTGGGATCTAACGTGATGAATCAGATGCTGAAACAAATCACAACAGCGGGAACATAGACTGATTCTCAGCTGTGAGCAACAGAAACTGGGGAAAAAAGCAGCAAAGAAGCCAAAGAAAATTTGACCCCCCTGAACGCAAGCCAGCTACAGAACAACACAGTGATAGCTGTGATACAAAGTGACATGCCTCGTCACAGAAGCACAACACAACAACACATGTGCCAAGTGCCAAACACAAAAACGTCAAAAGCATTTTTATCAAGCGTGAGCACAAGCCTCGGAGAGTGAATGTAGACGCAGAAACAAAAGAAAGACAGAACACAATTTGGTGAACCAGTGTGTGGAAGCGCAACATGTCCAGCAGGAAGTGAGGTCAGTACCTGAGTCCCTTCTTGGGCAGAGTGTTTCTACCACAGTGTGGCCCGCTGTGGGAGAGAAACACTTCAGAGGAGGAAAGCAAAGGAGGCAAGGAGGCAAGGAAACATGTGGCTGCATCTCTCAAGAACTACCCAATGCTATCTTTAACCTGCAAAGACATTTTTCCTATTGACACTAGTACATCCCAACTTACACACTGCAAAAAATCTCTATCTGACCAAGTAAGGGTGCTTTCACACCTAACCTGTTTGCTTTGGTTAAAACAAACACAGGTCCGTTTCCCCGGTTGGGATGGTTTGTCTGGTCTGGTGTGAAAGCTGTCAACTAATCCAAACGAGAATGCTTGAAAAGGTGTATCTTGGTCTGCCTCCAAACGGATTCTGGTGCAGTTGGTTTGTGGTGTGAAAGAAAACAAACCAACCACAGGATTTCATGATAGCACATATGTGATTTTAGCATGTTCTTATAAGCTAAGCTATGTATGCTATTGTATACTTGTATCCATGGGAACACAAATACATGTCAGCGAGGGTATTTTTCCTGTTTGAAAGGCTGTTAAAACCGCTATGATTGTATCTGACTCCATGTCATTTGTCATTTCATTAAGTCCATTACAAAGTGTGTGACAGCAATCCCACAGTAATAAGCCTTGATTCATTACAGTACAAGACGCCTTCTTTTTGTCCTGTTTTCTGCGTTACACATTATTCATAACATGCAATCGATTTGCAGTCTAATAATACTATTAATGCTTACAATCATTTATTTCTCTGTGAGCTCTTTGTGACACATAAGAGCATAAATATATACATCAGAAGCATTGTATATGGTTTAATTTTAGTCACATTATTTATTTGATTTTATATTTTGTTTCATTAACTCTTTTGTAAAAGTGCCTTACAGTGGCTTTATACACACAGTATGTACATAGTATTTATTCCATATTTTTAAATATACCCTTACTATCTTATCTGTTATTATATCTAGATATAACTATTTGTCATGATTTAGGTTGCTGTAGAATTTTTTCTTACTGAAACAATAAAAAGCAAGAAAAAAGAAGCATTAAAGTGCTGCATAAATATCTGTCACTGGAATTTGATTTCGTCATGTGTGTCCTGAGGATACCGGATGGCAATTGCCAAAACTGAACAAGTTACCTGTCAGTCTGTATAATTTCAGGGATGATTTGGGAATGTGAACTGTATGAATGTATATTTTCCTGTATATTTAGGTTCATGCAAATGTAAAGCATTTAAACATGCATGTTTATTTACGCAAAACAGTTTCCAATAATTTGCATCTAACTATCACAACGCTGCCTATTAACACTGTGGCCGACCATGCAAGTAGGCGCATTCAACACACATTGCACACCGTACATTGTCCTTCGAGTGAGTGTCTTATCAATGTGAGGCTGTGGTACATAATCATCATGGGAAGCAACCTTGAGTTGGACTCTGTGCATTGGTGTTTTTTATTGTGTTTCTTGGTGGTGAGTGATTTATAAAAAACAAAGAGGAACAGGAACAAGACTAGACCTAAAATGCAATGAGTCATTTTTTCCACTGGTTTGGACCAACCAAACTACCAGTGTGAAAGCACCCTAAGTTTTGACTTTCACTCTTTTATTAAGACAACTGAAAAGACTCCTCTTTCAAATCATTGCAAGAATTTTCTTAAAAGAGGCAGATCCCATCACTGGGATAAGATCACACTTGATTACAGAAAATTCTTGAAACAGTTTCAGTCATCTCATCGTGGCTGAATATTTAAATTCTTGCTTAATTAAAGACTCTAAGGGCTCAGAGATGGTAAATCATGGCTTAAGACTGAGATTTTTGCAGTGTAAAATCAATGATAAGCATCCTAAGCTCATGCTGCTGGATAAATCTGCACATACAAATTCTACCACAAGGTGGCAGTATGTGAACACGGACCACTAAACAAAAACAGTGAAGCTGCGAACATCCACACAGACAACCTCATGTTTACAGTCTCACAAGTTCCCATTCATACAGAAGCTAGAGGTCCTAAAAATAACCACAAACTGCCACACAGAGCGAGACACCTCCACACATACACCATCGAACACAACAAGCTACCACACACACACAGCTCCTCTCTGTGATGCTCTCTGTGTGGCAGCAGGTGGTGGTTCAGTAGGAACCTCCACAGCTGTCTCACCAGAAGCCTAACACCGCACACAGGTACATTTACCTGTCCTGCTTCCGAGGCAGCGTGTTTCGGCTGAATATAGGGCTAGCAGAGGGGGAGGAGAGGGGACTGGTTGAGGACAGGAAGGAAAAACGCACAACAGACACAGAGAAAGAAAGTTTTAGAGAATGAAGTAAATCCTTCAGAACAGAGCTCAACTGCGAGATTCTTCACCAGAGACGTTAATAAGGAAACTCAGTGAGGAGGGTGATGTCATAGCCTCAAAGCTTCGACTCCAGATGCTATTAAGTTTCCTCCGAGACATTCCTGTCACATTACACAGTCAACCTGTCAGCATGGAATCCCCTACAATGACCACAATTACTGTGTAATCGACTGAGGATGCCATGGGATTTTGTTTCTCTGCTCGAGCGTGGACAGAATGGCAAACAAGGAGCGACACCTCACCACGACAGATGCTTGCTGCATCATCGCGATTCTGGATTTTTTAAAAGGAGTTAATGTCAGTATTGGGGACGATTTCAGAGATAAAAAGTATTTAAACCCTTAAAGGAATACTTCACCCACAAGATGATCGTTTGCACATCAGTCAGTCATGACGTGTTACCTTGAATTCATGAATAAAACTTTGTTTTTCTCGCATGTTTCAAAGATACATTTCACATCAGCTCAGTGTTTAATCGTGGAAGAATTTGTAAACTGATGTTTCTGTTTAGTTTTACTGTTGTTAAAGATGGTCCTCAACCGATCAATATGTTCTCTGTTTTCCATGGAGACATGAACTTCATAAATTCAAGGTGACACAGCATGACAAATGACAAATGGTCATTTTGTGGGTGATGTCTTCCTTTAAGTGACATTATTGATGTCAAGAAGTTAAAAGAAACCTGTACTTCGAAAAAAAAAACCCTGCAATAACAATTTTACTAAAATGTAGAATAAAAAGTTGAAGTATTATGCAGATGAACCCCTTTCAAAGAATTATATTATACATTCTTCTCCTGGATTATTATTACAGATACATAAATGTGCAAGCAGTATTTCAGCTGTTTTAACCGGTTGAAGTGAAGCTTATTTTAACTACATAAAAGTAGTTACCTCTGAAATAACATTAATTAGAAGTACCAAAGAAACTTCAGTAACACTTTATTTGAAGGTATCTACATAAGGGTGACATGACACTGTCATAACTATGACATGACACTGACATAAACATGTTGTACATGTCATAAACATTTATGACTCCTATCATTAAGTGTCATTTGGTTTTTGTAATGACAAGTTGACATTGTTTGGGTTGTCTTGATTATGACAACTTGACATTAATCAAAGTGACATTACCAGAAGATGTCTTTGTCATAACAATAATAATCATTATGTCAACTTGTCATAAACACAAAAAGAGGTGCATTTCTTGTTGATGTCAACTTGTCATGACAAAGACATCTTCTGGTAATGTCATCCTGGTTAATGTCAAGTTGTCATAATAAGGACATCCCAAACAAATCTAATGTCAACTTGTCATGACAAAGACAACTTCTGGTAATGTCACTTTGATTAATGTCAAGTTGTCATAATCAAGACAACCCAAACAATGTCAACTTGTCATTACAAAAACAGCATGACACTTAATGACAGCAGTCATAAACGCTTATGATATGTACATAATGTTCATGACAGGTTCATGACCGTGCCATGTCATAGTTATGACAGTGTCATGTCACTCTTATGTAGATACCTACAAGTAAAATGTTACCGAAACGTCAGTCTTTTACATATGAAAAGTCAAACTCAGCAATAAAATGCACCCTTGCTCAGTTTAACCCACTCTTACTTGAGTGTACATAAGGAACCTGAAAACAACCTCATATACCACACAGATGAAGGCATGATGCAAGAACAGATGACTGACTTGAATTTTGATGGGGTTTTTTTTTTTTAAAATGGACACCCAAAATTCCCCACTTTCCTCACCTCTCAGACATGCCGGTCTTGACGCTGCCGGTACGTCCCAGAGCGGACAGGGTGTCCTCCCTGTGGGTCCCGTGGCCGGCGCTGCCCAGACTCATGTCGATGGACTCGCTGCTGGTGTGCATGCTGCTGACGGAGGGGTATCCCATGCTGCCTGTCCCACCGTGCCCGCCCAGCGTGCTCTCTCTACTCTGAGCGGAGGAGCTGCTGAAGGTGGTGCCCCACGTCAGGCTATTGGAGGGTCCAGTGGAGGAGTAGACTGAGCCGGGACTGGAGGCCTGTGGAGGGGTGGAGGGGAGGTTATTGTTTTTAACAATCGGTGACAGTCTGTGTACTTTGAGATATAAAGTGACAGTTAGTCACTTCATATCTTTAGTAATTCATTTATTCTCTTGAATGTGCAGCTTTTCTCTGCTTCTCTTACGCATTTTTCACGTTTATTTAATGGTTTATTTGCTTTAAGATAACCATTTAAACTTTTGAACCTATGCATACTTTCTGTTGAGACATGACTGCCGCTTAAAAACAATACACAGTGAGTCACTTCATGATTGAGACACAGTCTGATTAAGTCTCATGAATCATGTGAGAAGGTGACGGTGAGTTCATGACTGAGCATGTTTACACTTCTGCTGCAATACGTAGCCTACAGTTAGTCTAACAAGTACCTGCACTACCCATCTGAACTTCCACTGAAAACACTTTGTTTGTGGTATCAGTCAGGTGAGAACAGAATCATCCTCGTGTCCCCGCCAAAGCCTCGTTGTCATCACACAAACATCTCTAAGCTCAAAGGTACATAATTATTTTCAGTCTTAATCCCAGACATTCTGGCTTGACAGCTGACCACAAACCTGTGTGGAAAAGATGATAGCTCTAAAATTAAATGATGACAAATCTGATTGGTCATGAGTGTTTCTGTCCATTTTTGGTCTCTACTATCTGCCTCTTTAGCTGCTAAATGCTCCACTATGTTCACCAGCCAGTTGCTGACTGTTAGCCTGCTGTTTGCTAATGAGCAGGTGGTGTACAGTGGTTTTTAGAGTTTTCTGGCTGAAAGCAGCTGCCTGCAGTTGTTACAAACACTAACATTAGTCAGAGTAAACCACAACAGTGAAGCTGTGGGCCAGACAGCTAAACAATAAGCTGAAACTCACCATAAAGCTACATCAAGCCGAGGGCAAAGAGCTACCGATTCCGGTGATAAAACTCTAAAGGTTCATCACTATGAGTAAACCCTTTCACATTGTAATGGAATACGTTGTTATCACTCTTAAAGGACCTGTGTGTAGGATTCAGGGGGATCTATTGATAGAAAAGTAATACAATATTCAGAAGTATGTGATAGTCTGGAGCCCAGAATGGACAAATCGAAGACTGGCTCTAGAGAGGGCCTATCACTTTTATACATTGAAGTGGCAGCTTGAAATTGGTGGCACAAATTAACCCGAAGGTAATCAAAGGTTCTCCTAAATGCTTGGAAAGGGATGGGTGCTAGATGCCACTAAATCCTACACACTGCCCCTTTAAGTTATTACAATTCTTTCCGCGGAGGACATAAATGTCTGTTCAAAATGTCACAGCAATCTGTTAGGTTTTTTTTTTTTTAAGGATATTTTTTAGGGCATTTTTTGCCTTTAATTGATAGGATAGTGAAGTGTGAAGGGGGGAGAGAGAGGGAGAGACATGCAGCAAAGGGCCACAGGCTGGAGTCGAACCCGGGCCGCTGCGGCAACAGCCTTGTACATGGGGCGCCTGCAATACCATTAAGCCACCGACGCCCCGAGCAATCTGTTAGGTTGTTAGAATCTGGACCAAAGTGGTGAACAGACCAACGTGCCAACATTGCCGCCACGAGCCTGGCTAAAAAAGAATTCAAATGCAACTCCAAAATAAACTCCAAAGAAAAGAAAATGCGCTTTCCCCCTTTTCATGGTAAGTAATGTTTGGTGGGCAGTTGGAGAATGTGTGCAGCTAAAAATAGCAGTGAAACTAATGAATAAGTGGCTGCTCCTGTTACACAGTGCTAAAGATACACCAGGCTACGTCAGTAATTTTAAAAGGAAATATACATCACTTTGGACACCCATGAATCAAAAAGCCCAGGACCTGACATATTCTGTATGCCAAAGTTTTGGAGTGTGTGGTTACCATGGAGAATTACAGCCAAATATTGGATGATTTTGTTATCCACACTCATCATTTACAGAGTAAGCTGACTGATAGAGTCATTATCTCCGTTATTTGTTTCTTGCTCACCTGCTCGCTGCCCAGCGTCCCCATCCCTAATCCCTGTGCCCTGCCTCCAAACAGGAGGCTGCTGGTCTCGCTGTCCACGCCTCCCACCCCTCCGTCGGGGGACTCCAGCACTGTGCCCACATGGTTCATGGTGGCGTGGGGGTTGGAGATGACAGTGGAGTTCTTCATGTTTTCAGCCGTGGTGACTGGAGCCTGTTTACTGGGCTTCCCACCAAACAACCTGTGGAAAATCAGGGAGGGGAGGAAGGGTGAGACCAGGGGCTAAAAGAGCAGGAATAAATCAAAGGATGTCATTTCCTAATGTCCTAACAATGCGAAAGATGCATATTCTGTCTGTCTAATGTGACCTTAAAGGAGAATCTAATGTTATGTAGTTATATTATTTATTAGTATCTATGTACACATTTTGCACATCTTTTAATGCTTTATAATGCTACATTGCTTTAAGCTGTCAAAGTTGCTTTAAGCTATCTTTTTTTGTATAACTGTAAATTTAAAATCGATGCTGTTGCAAGACAAAGGGTCATGAGGTTAAAAAAATCATTAGGATTTGTCCTCCAGGGGTTATGAATATTAACAGAAAATTAAACAACAAATTGCATGTAAAATATTCATGACTGGTCTGGATCAAAGAGTTTAACGGAGGCTGGCGAGACAAAAACACCAGTATAATTCTTTACTGTATGAAACAAGGAAGAGAGGAGAGGATCTGCAGCCAGGAAAGGTAGAGTCAGTGTTCTCAAGGCCAACACACACACACAGACCCACACACACAGACAAAAAACTCTCTCCTGCTTCTCTACTAATCCTGGGTTAGAGCTAAATGGCAGGCTATGATGACTGGAGCCGCGGTGGGCGATAATGGCAGCACACAGCCTCTTTGAAGAGTTATCACTCCCTCACATTAATGAGGGCAGAGCACTGAGGTAAGACTCAGCACCCATTACCCTGTACCACACCCTCCCCCTCCAACCTCCCCCCCTGCACTGCCAAGGCTGAGGCTTGGCAGCTGATCAGCCCGGCTCAAAGCCTGCCTTTCACAATGGCCTGATATAACCTCACTGAGCCTGTGTGTGTGTGTGTGTGTGTGTGTGTGTGTGTGTGTGTGTGTGTGTGTGTGTGTATGTCAGTGTGTACAACAAGCCCACACATGTGATCATTACTCACCACTGTTTATCATTTACTGTGACTGCATGATTACTGTCTTTTTAAATGGCCTTCTGTGTGTGTTTGGGCTGTATGTGGATAAATTCAAGCCCATACAAGAGGACCCCACTCAGCATGTCTCATCATCACTTATCCGCCACTATGTCTGCAAGAGCATGCGCGCGTGCAAGTGTGTGTGTGTGTGCTCACCTCCGCAGTGTAGGTGAAGAAACCTGCTGTCTTCCTGTCAAAGGAACAGTCGCTGCTCCTCCACTCTGCATCACCACTCCGCTCCTCAGGTTGTCTATCTCTGAGACGCCCTTCTCCCGATCTGTCTGGTTGGCCATCACGCCTCCTGAGCCGTTGGCCTTGGTCAAGCTCATTGAGTTTTTCCCGTGAGACGTGACAGAGAGTACAGCAGCCTCGATGCTGCTGGTGGAGGACCGGTTTCCGTTGCGGGCAGCTGCTCCCGAGCGGCTGGGTCTCGGCAGGCTGCGATACTGCAGCGTGGAGCGGGCACTCATGGGGAGGAAACTGTCGTCATGGTGACCCAGTGCAACCCCGCCATCCTGCCCGCCAGCCTTCAAGCCTCCTGCCAGTGAGCGAGCCCCAGATTTGGGCATCTTTCCCAGTGTGGCTGAGCCACTTGTGATAGTTGCACCACTGGCAGTAACCATGGTTCCCATGCCATGGCCCTGCTTCTTGAAACCGAAGGTGCTGGTAGGAGTGCGCGAGGTGAGTGTATGTGTCTGGGAGTGGGGGTCTGAAACAGTGTGAGTGAGGGCGTTTGTGGTCGATGTGCGGCTGGTGGGGATCGATTGCTTCTTTGCCTCATCACCGCTGCTGCGTCCTGCATCTGAGGGCGAGCGGTGAAGACCATTAGGACGAGGAGAGAGACGACCCTTTTCTGACACCTTGACGTCATCTGTTTTACCTGCAGCACACAGAACGAGACATAACAGGGAAGTGAGGAGATAAAGAATGGTTCATTAACAATTGATATTTGTTGTATAAGTAATCTCATTTATTTATTAGTGGAGGTCGTTGTTACCTGAACTGTGGGTCTTGAGGCCAGTGGAGCTTGAGGAGCCTGTGCTACTGGTGCTTTTAGTCCGGGGGGACGTCACCCCCACCTGAGTGCTCATGCCTCTCCTCCAAGAGCCCGTGTGAGACACTGAGGGGGTCTTCCTCCCTGAGCCGCCCTTGTCTGACTCATCGGAGATGTCGGAGGGGTTCCGACGGCTCCACTTTGAGCCCGGCTCCATCCTGACCCCGCTGTCTGACCCACCGTCTGGCCTCTTCACCTCGTCTCCTGACCAGGTCTGGTGCACTGCTGTGGAAGCCGAGTGCTTCTCTGCATCCGTCACAGGCTGGGAAAACACACACACACACACACACACACACACACACATACACCCAGTAGGTCAGATTTATTACTGCTGAAGAAAGCGTCTTTTATTAGACGTTGCCAAGTGCCTCTAAAAAGCACTCCATTTTATGACCACAGCCATCATGCTGTGTGATCCTGCCAGCGTCCACACCACCATCACCTGAGCAGTTTGTGGGGAAGCTGTTTGACCACGTCAGGGCCAGAGCAGAAAGACGTCTCCTCCTTATTTGAAATGAGAGAGAGGCATTTTCTCTGCTTCCACTTTGCTGAACAGCTCATGTTTTTGAAAGAGAGCCTTGAACTTAAAGTCATGTCTCAAGTCTGTCATCAGTTTTAAGTCTTTAAACAAGTCTTCATAAGCAAAATCCCAAGTCAAGAAGATGCCGGTCTTTTGGGATTCTGTATGGTGACCATTAAAATGAGATGACATTAGAGTATGTTCCTTTCAAAGCAGCTTTCTAAGTGTGTTTTAAGGAGTCAAATCTTATGCTAGTCTGCACTCACAGCAAAGAAGTCCACTTTGGTTGTCTGTGATGACTGTTGTTGACAATAAAAAGTGGAAATAGCTGCTGCTCCTGATCATCCTGAGCTTTACAACTTCGTTTGTCTTTTTTCAAAACCTAGAACACTCTGTTTGCAAGTTAGAGCTGAACTTGAAAAAACTTTTTGAGAAGTTTTAATTGTTCTAAATTGGGGTATAACTCAGCCAGTTTACCGTAGCCTTTATTTTTCCAACAGTAAATTACAGCTGTTTGAGGGGTGATGGCTGCTTTTAAGTTCGTTCTTTGGTTGCCACGGCAACACTACAAAAATGCGGCAAGCTGCTCTGCTCACAGAATTTAAACTAGACTTAATCAACCTGCACTGTGTCGGGCTGCTGTACGGAGAGAAAGGCTCCTTTGTGCCCTCCTTTGTTTTTCATCCAGCACCTCGACCTCTGCAGACATAACGGACACACGTCACATGGCGATCGGCTCCACATCACGCCACAACGCCGTGAGCGTGACGTACACGTGAGTCAGCTGACAATATTATCGTCTCACCGATCACTTTCCCTGAAGGGGAGTGGCTCTTAATCAGTGTTTAATGATTTGAGGCCAGAGTCAACATCAGCTTTGGCTTTGTGAGTTCACAGCTGTAGTCTCACATTCTTCTCTGAAGGCAGAGGAATGCTGGGACAGACTGGCTTTAGAGAAATGAGGCCAAGTGGAAAGAAACGGTTGCATCAGTTTACCACTTGATACATTAAGTTTAAATTTCATCCAATTATTTCACAATACCATATGGAGTTTATGCTATTTAAGGGTATACTATGTAGGACTTTCCTAGGAAACAATGTAGAGACTCACACAAAAATAATTCCTTTCAATCATCACTTTTGATCCACTAGTAGTGCGTGGCATTGTTTTTATCTGCAGAGACCCTTCCCTCTGCCTGGATCATCTTCTTATTTAGCTGTGGCTGGGCTGCAACCTTTGGCCTGAAGTCTGTAGCCTCCAGCCAATAACAGCACGCAGGTGAGGTCAGGACTTTATAACCTGGTGCTAAAAATAGTGGACACAGTGCCGAAAAACACAAATATAGCGAGGCGAAACGCCAAGTGGACAAAGCTTTCTAAAACAAAAGTGAATCTGGGGTTGGCTTTTACTTTCATTTTTGCTGGCGAGCAGTGAAGGAGAGGATGGGGATGAAGAGCAACACGGAGTTGGCGTGTTTTCTGTTAGACAGGTAGGTGCCGGCAGTTAGCTCTGTTTGCTAAAATACTGGCTTTTTTTATTACAATGAAACATCCTACAATAGTACGGTAGTGTACATACAAGCAGTGTAGGGAGGAGGGGCCAAGTTTGCATGTTGTGTTTACAAACGGTAACTGACAATTCCTGCATTGTAGATCTCATTTTTCACAGACCTAATGTGAATCTCGTGCTGCCTTCAAATGAACCTCATGTGGTCCTATTGTTGACATGGAAATTGTGCATCACATGCCTTGGTGCCTTTTTGTATATGGTGAAAACTTCAGTGGTTTTTTTGCACTTTGATTTGTATTTAGGAATCCATGAGCTTCACACTGGACCACATGTACACCTAGAGTGTGACAGAATTCAAATCATACCTGAACACAGTATAAAATATGCTTACTGATACAAATCCTTTCTTTAATTGAACCTTGGCTTTTAACAACCATGTAATTTAAGAGCTAAAACTCAACTTTTGTGAGGTATATTACATATTTGCGGTTTACACACACGTCTAAATGTTTGTACATTGCCCTTTTCTAATAAAAAGGGAGGACAGAATGAAAGATTTAATGGGATTGAATTAATCCAGATGATAAACCAACTTTGAACCAGATCCAACATGACACTGGCTATCCCAGCCTGCAGCACAACCATAAAAAAGTTTGATATTTTTCATAAATGTGGATGTATGTGTGTGTTTGCACGTGTAGTCTTACCTGTGTGTTGAGGCCCTTGCGCTGTGCAGCGGGCGTGTTGGCGTAGGAGGAGATGGAGGAGCTGGTGTTGATGTCATCTGTGTCGATGTTGTCACTGATGCCACTGCTCACAGAGCTGCTGTCATCCCAGCTGGAAACACAGACACACAGATTCACTTTAGTCCTCTTTAAACAGTCAATCTTTCAGAGTGGAGAGGACGGGGGAGTCCTCTTGGCAGACAGCGTCACGGCGGCTCTTCAGTAACATGTTTAGTTCCTCTTTGAAGAGACACTCAACAGACGGTTAGCAGTGAGACGTGAAGCTTCTTATACCATGAACACAATGCTGCTGTGCATCAGTCAGCTGAACCATTTACAGACAAAGATCCAGAAGAAAGAGTGAGGGTTTTTTTTGCAAATCAAGTGAAACAGAAGTTGATGCTTCTGTCCTTTTCTTCCTGTGTTATATTTTAGGTTAAGCATAGATTTATACACATCTACACTTAAAATATAACTACTGTAGGTGTGTGAGTGTGGTTGTTAAAGAGCGTTTATGGATGCATACTGAGTGTCCCTACATATACAACAAATACAAATACAAAAACTTAAAAAAAACAACCTTAAACTTAAAACTAAAAAATACTTTGTACACTTCATTTTACAAGGACAGCAAATACTTCTGATAAATACATGCCTTAGTATGAAAAGAGAAGAAAAACTTAATCTATTAACTCCAGTGTTAAACCAAAATAAAACTGCAAAGAAGAAGAAAAAAAAAGATGGATCCGGCTTCTCTGACTGCCTGGAGTCTCTTTCTTTATTCTCCGTCTGAACTGACTTCAGCACACACACACACACACACACACACACACCCCAACAGGCTGAATGGGGTTGTCTATCATACGAACAAAGGCTTGTCGGAGGGGTGACATCACAGGGTGCGTTTCTGTGCGAGTGTGTGTGTCCGTGTGTGTCTGTGAGTTGTTCAAACAAACCCATCTGAACAGAGCAAACACTCCGGGAGTTAATGCAGGATATTTGTAAATATGTGTGTGTGTGTCTGTGTGTCTGTGCATGCGTGCATCCGCTGGGAGGCTGTGGGGGACAGGAAGCCCGGCCAGTTGGCAAACATCGCTCTGAAAGGACCAGAGGGAGGCTGATGGTCATGGCTAGTGCAGGGTTGGCTGCACCAGAGGAAACACACACACACACACACACACACACACACACACACACACACACACACACACACACACAGAGAGAGCCAGTGTCGTCAAACTATCTGTATTTCCACAGTCGTCTGGGATCCGTTCAGTTAATCATTTAAGACCAATGATACATAAAAACCCGTCAAGGAAGTCTTTGTATGACAGCAGTGAAACAATAATGACTAATAACACACACACATCCCTCTTTCACACACCCCCTCTGCTCCTATCACACCAACCAGACCTTAAGTTTAAGGATTACTTTCATTATTGATTCAGCTGCTGATTATTTTCTGTCACTAGATTAGTCTATAAAATGTCCATCAAGTTCTCAGAGCCCAGGACGATGTCTTCAAATTGTTGAAGACAACTGTGCTACAAATAGTCCAAAATAAAAAGATAATTTTATCAGCTGGAAGCAGAAAAAGTTTGACATTTCTGCTTGATAAATTATGTTACCAGTACGTCAGCATATTGTTGAAATTCTTCGTTGCTATAGCCAATATAATTCTTAGTTTATTGATACCAAACAACACTATTTCCAACAGCTTGCAGTAGTTGGAGCAATATGACCATGTTTTTCTACTTTTTAACTTGACAAAACAAACCAAACTTGTCCAAAGATCAGTGTTACATATTGTGGTAACACAAGCTGCCAAACAAGACTTTGCCTAAATAAAATACAGCCTGAAATTAGCAGATTCCTAAAAATGTAGAAAACATCTCAGAGTGAGTCTAAGCATCCGACCAGCATCCAATGCCAACTTCCGATACTTGATGCCTGTGACATAAAAAAAAAAAAAGCACTGAAGTTGAACACCCAGCACTTATCACCACTCATTCATCATTCATCTGTCAAGTTAGATTTTCAGACGAGCAAGACGGCAAGTCAATGCAGAGCTGTTCAGCCGCCAACTTGGAAGTCCTGAATGTTTCCCACCAGCACATGAACACAACATCATAATTACAGCTTTTGAAAAAACTAAACAAAAACAAAGATTGCTGAATGGCTCAAATCCCAGACTCAGATTACCACTGAAATCTAATCAGCTGGTCCCCGGCAGATTTCAAGCCAAACGCATTTGCAGCTTTTTTAACAACCTGACAAACAGAGAGGGGGAAACATAACTTCCTTCTGGAGGCACCGGCAGAATAAATCAAACAGCAGCAGAGTTGAAAGCATCCGTGGAGCAGACGAGCCGAGAGGTGCTGAGAGATTTAGACTGACCACAACCGTCTCAACTCATCCATACAGCCACAGGGGAAAGTCCCACACACACAGACACACACACAGATACACACACACACAAATGTGCAGAGAGAAAATAAAGATATGTGGACAGCAATGACGAAACATTTACAAACCCATAAAGATCTCAGCACCTCCTGAACACAGATTGAACCAAGTGGATTTACTACAAGTTCCCTTGCGCACACACACACACACACACACACACACACACACACACACGCATCTACCTGGTCAGGGTGCCTGGGTTGCCGTGGGAACCAGAGTGCTGCGGGAAAATGCCAAGCTGGACAGAAAGCTTCATGACTTCATGCCGCTGAGAGAGTTCACACAGCCAAATGTCTCCCACTCCCTCTCTGTCTGCCTCTCTGAGCCTTCTCAGTGTCTCTCGCCCTCTCCCTCTCGCCCTGGCACTGTTCCTAGATTGAGCTCCTTTGTCGCTTGCTGCACTGATGCTTCATCCCTTGGGCACCATTCCTCTCTCTCTGGACTAACTGAGAGAGAAACTGGAGGGGGAGAGAGGAGGGAAGGACCTGCCCTGCTGCTGGTAACATGAGCCTCCCCCGGGACTGTTAACCACTTCACTGCTGCAGCAAGGCCACTAATAGAGCCCAGCAAGACACACACACAAACACACCCCGAGCCCTAAATAAGCCACTTCAGCCTAACAAGAGACAAACGGCAACACAAGTCAAAGCCGCATGATCACAGACAATCTCCCCCCGAAACTGAAGGACAATCCTCATCCCACTGTCGCTTTCCTGTGTGTTTCCCAGCTATGGTTTGTGTGTGTCTGTGTGTGCAAGACTGCAATTTCCCAGACAGATCCACCCTGACTAACTGACAAGCCAGTGCTAATTAGAGATCAGGCCAAGCGGCGTGGCCCAGCCCACAGCCTCCCGCTGGCAAAGCAACCCGCCAGTTAACCACCGCCGGGCCCTGTACGGCCAATCAGGAGACGGAGACGGTAACTGCTGGCTGCCCCCGGGAGGAAGCGGTGCCAAACACAGGCCAGCAAGGCCGACAACTAATAGATCATCACACTGAGAAGAAGAGGTGAAGTGCCTCTTACTGTTCCTCTTTAACCTCCAGTGTGTAGGATTTAGGATACAATAGCAGAGACAAAATATAAGTATGTCTCCTTTAATGTATAATGACCTGAAAATAAGAATCCATGTGTTTTCTGTACCTTAAAATGAGCCATTTATATTTACTACTGATGCTTCCTGTTTGCACTATCCCTACATCCTGCTGCTGTAATGCTGTAAATTTCCACGCTGTGGGACGCATAAAGGATCATCTTGTCTTATCTTATCTTAAAACATCGACCTGTAACCAGAGTTTTTTCAGTTTTAATCAACTGATTTGTTTGTTTTGAAAAGGAGGAGACCTCTGTGAATAATTCAGCTCCTGGTAAAAACCTATTTCACAACGAACACTGAAGGAATTCTAACCAAGAGAAGTTTCAGCTGGTTGCAATCTGCAACCCTCACCACTAGATGCCACTAAATCCCTCTACACTCCTCCTTCACAGGGTCAGTTCACCAAAACCACAAAAAAAGTTTTTTCTTTGTAAACCTCTTACAGTATCTTGCCATTTAGATTCTCAGATTTCTTCCTCCACCGTAATACAGTGGCGGTGAATGGGATTTTGTTTCTTCACAGCAATGAAACATGCTTGGATTTTGGGTGAACTGACCTTTGAATCAGCTGGAATGTTCAGCTGAACTCTGTAAGCAAGCTTGCCATTCACCAGCATGACACACGACTTCATTCTCTCGCTCACTGGAGAGGCTAAAAGGCCTATAAACTGGTCAGAGAGGACAGTAGTGGAATAGGAAGAGTGACCCAAATCAAGACATTCCAGAGAGGAACCTCGCCTCTCGCCGGGTCCCTTTAGAAATCTTTTTGCTTTCCCAGAGGGGTCACAGTTCAGAGGCGAAACCTCCAAAGAGAAGAGCAGAGTGGGGGAGGCAAGGGGACCAATGAAAAAACAAGGCTGCCATGTGGGTCAGCCAATAGGAGTGTCTGGAAGTGTCCTGAGAAAAAGGCTGTGGTTGTGTTTGTTTAACTTTTTTTGTGTGCGTCCCTCAGGGCTGCGGTCGGTCGATGGGTTGTTCGGCCCGGCAGTACAGTAACCCCCCCCCCCTGAAAAACCAGTCCGACGCTGGCACATGCACACAGGATCTGTGCCGCAGAAATATACACACAGACATGCGGCCACAACAGAACTGTGAAGCAGAAGTAAGGGGATTTCCTGTGTTTGAGGGGCGACTACTAGTCCTCGCACTGCAGCTGGATCATATCACCCCAAATCTCTGTCTCTGTCCACACAGACAGACAGACAGACAGACAGAGAATTTTAACTGTCTTTCTCACTTACAGCCCTCAGGGTTAGGGGGGTGGGCACAGTTGACAGGTGAGCTCTGTTTATGTTGTACGGACACAACATCAGCACAGGGGAGCTGCTGTTGTGACTCTATCCCACATTAATCAGCTCCAGCACAAGCATGCAAAACACTTTATTCCTACCAGTAAATATGGTTTGCATAACGCCACAACCTGAAAAACAACTTTTTCTTCTCATGGTGCTCCACAATAACACAACATGATCCTTTAAATATTTTCAGTGGAATCTTATCTTGATGGTTTGAGCTTGATATAGACTGAAACTTGTTTAGACAAGTGTACAATACAGTATTTAGTTATACAATACCTGATCATCGGCACCAATATGATGCCTTACTTTGAGGGATATGAATACGTTTCTTTGCAAAACCAAATGTGTTATTTGACAAAAGAAGCCAACCCTCCTAAATTCAAATGCTGTCCAAACAGAAGCAGCTGTTTATGAGCTGTTCTTCTATAAAATCAGGTCTGAAATTGGCAAAGTTTTGAAATAATTCAACAACAATCTGATCAGACATTGTGTAACATTTTCAGTTGTTTATTGGCAAAAATCGATGTCTGCATTCATAAATATGTCATCATTGGTGTACTATTACCTCCACCAATAATCTGACTTATTCTTGTAAAAGGAGAATTTTGGATTTGTTTGTTTGTTAGCTGCTGTTAGGAGTCTGAATGAATACCCCATGAAGTATCGGATAACATGGTTTCATCAATGTTATCATAGCTTTTTGGTACACAGCGGCTACCGTTGTTGCAATACGCATTTGAAAGGGTGAGGCGTTAGAGTGCGCGATCTGTTTGACTGCAATATATGATTTCAACGTTAGATGGGAGAAATTCCTACACACTGTGGCTTTAAGGTTCGATATTCAGTCGATATTCATTATTTCACAGAATCATGTTGTCAAAATTACCATTGTTAACATACTATAGTTTGATACTGATTTCATCCATAACATCTGTATATTCATATATATTTTTCACCATGCCGGCTGTTTGTCAATGTTAACGAATGCCATTTAAAACTGACCTTTGCTTTGTCATCACAGTATATCCTATGTTTAGTACTAATTTCCAGTAGGCAGTATAACCATTAAAACATACTACACAGGCTTTTAAAATACAAAATGCAATCACACAACTATCAGACACAGCGAAAAATGCAGTTTCCTGCTAAAAAACAGAATTATATGTGTTTAAAATAGCATGAAATGAATATGCAAACTGGGCAACTTGAGCAGGAATGGAAAGCAATAATATGACACAACAGAAATATATGACAGCACATGTTTCCCTCAGGTATCGGGAAGTTGCTTTGCCAGTTTTACTGTGTCAAAGAGAAAAGTTTGTCATATCAGTATCTGTGCTTGCAGCTGCTCTTTGCCTCCGGGGTCAGAAAATTTTAATCAGTGTGTGAAGACGTAACTACATGCAAGCTGCTGGCATTTCGATCTTAAGTATGATATAATCGCAGGTGTCTTTACTACCTCTGCCAGATTGTTTAAATGTTTTGGTATAATTCACATTAAGTTTTTATTTTCCACAACTGAAAAACATCTAAAACCTGACTACATTCAGGACTCAAGGTCCAGTTCAAACTTATCTTTCAATCAAAAGACAATAGTTTGGACTAAATGGGCAGAGTGAGGGTGAAGGAGGCAGTGAAGGGGCCGTTGGGAGAGGACAGGACCCAGCACATTCCAGGCCGGAGACCAGGAGCTGTGTGGTACAAAAATGACACAGCTGTCCCTGCACTGACGAGAAATGACAGGACTGAACTGGACAACGCACTCAGGAATGTCTCTTTTCCTCTCTCCCTCTCCCGTGTCTGGTCCCATTGTCTCTGGTCTTTGGGAAAACATTTGCTATCTGCACTCAGAGAATTTATCAAAGCATTTAGATCTCCCTGGTTGCCTCTCATTCACACAGATTTCCTTTGACTCGTCTCTTTCCATCTCGCCTTCTATTTGATGTGTAAACACACACTCCCTTAGATCCGACCGTCTGACCCGGATCCACGGTAAAACCTCTTCACTCATGTGGCACGCATCGCTGGACACAGGCACACGACTCCACCGTGCTTCTGCATCTGCCCGCGCAACGAAAAGCGAAATTTAAAAGACTACTGGGACAAACGTGTGGAATTTGTCACATGTGTGCAAATGCACTACTTAAACATTCACTGCATACATACCAGTCTACTGTCGCTGAAGTGCTAGAATGAAACACAGCCCCGTGACTCCTGCCTCAACATCTGAGCTCTACAAAACAGGATAATGGGATCCCTGGGGCCAAATAATGAAATATTAGCAGTTATGTCGAGGTGCAGCTACGACACGAAGGCAAACTTTTCCTAGAATCTGTCCTCTTTTATTCTCATTTGGTTTGAAACCTTCTTTGAAAGCATCTCCAGATAACAGATGATGATCCGCTCTGAGGAAATAAAACATTTTCAGGAGTTTCCTCTCTTAACATCCAGCCACTTGTTTTCATTCCACTTTGCTATGTGCTCTATTTTTCCACAGATGATATGCAGATATGGGCACATCAGCAGAATACACTGATTTTCAGTAATATAAATCTACATGAAAAAACTTGGGCTGTTTACTGACAGTGTGGACAGTTATTAGGATCACTATTAACTCTTCCTATCTTTTGTGGAGATCCCAAAGTTTGCAAAGACACCAAATACGTCAGGCTGCATTTTGGATTTTGTATCATTAGAGGGTTAGATTAAAATATGTGATTCTGTGTAAACCTCATATAGCAGCTATGAAGAGCTTTAATAAGCTGATACAGAATATTATATACGGTAATAGAGGATTTCCCCAACCTTAAAGCTATCTTAGGTGAAATAAATCAGAAAACTGTGACTTAAATGGTTAAAATCAGACCTAAAACACACATTTTCCCATGTGACTGATACCATTTGGGGCTCAAAGGAGAAAATCTTACCAAGATGTTGGTCTGTAACCTGTTACATTTCAAGAGTCCATGACATTAAACCTTTCTTGCATGCAGACTTTTGTCCCCAAGCTTTTCCTACAGCTCAAACATGAATAATCGACTTCATCCAGTTACTTCAAAGCCACAACCTGCATGAACCTGCTGACACCTCGACTTCCCACCCACACCTAACCTCACGGAAAATATCAGTCAGGGGAGGTACGGGGGATTAAAACTTACCCTGCGCTGAGCGCTCCGCAAACCACTCACTGCAGATGAATTAAAGTCCAACATGCTCTGCTCCTCTGCTCTACTTTCTCCATCTACTGTTTCCTCCTGGTGGTTTGGTTCAGATTTCAGACTGGACCAGAGACGTTGGACCGAGTCTCTGACCTCTGTGTTTCCCCTCGCAAACAGCTGGCTCTGTGGCTGTGGCTCTTGTACTTTGCAATCAAGACGCCCTGGTTTTGAATCCAGTCCGCAAACTGTTGCATATCAAGCTTTCTTTCTCTGTGTGGGTCATTACTCCATCTCACTGCTTTCAGTTGGGTAATAAAGCAAATAAACTGGACAAAAACAGGATAACACAAACAAGCTTGAACAAATAATATGACGGAGCAGTGAGTACAAAGATCAGGAGAGAACTGTGGATGTTCGAGCTGCAATGTTTGGTATAAAAAGGAGAATGTGTGGGAGAAAAACCCTTATTTACCTGAGTGACAGCCCCACCCTCTTGTCTAAGTGTGTGTGTGTGTGTGTGTGTGTTTCCTAAGGCGAGGCAGGTGTGCTTGTTAAAAGCCCAGGGGAGTAAGAAGATGGTCTGCTGATACGGTATCCATGGCAACGGAACCATCATTTCTCTTAGGAACGTACTGCTCAACCCCAATACACCTCCTCCCACATGTGGAGAGCAAATTTATTCTATATGTGGTGAAGCTAGAAAGACAATCTACATCTTACCAAACATGTTGCACCCATTACAACTCATACTTTCTTACAAAAGAAAAGACGTATTTCCTGTCTCAAAACTCTCTGCAACTATTGCTCAGTCTATACTCCGACAGAGGAAGGCTTAACACAAATTGATGGTGCAAGCTGTGATATGATAGCTTCCTCCATTTTAGACTTTGCGGCTAGTCGTTCTGTCAAAAGCCAGGGCTGTCAAGACACTGTCCTATTGATCAACAGTGCAAATTTGTGATTCGAAGTTCACAGAAGAACTTTTTTAAAAAAGCAAATAAGACTAAAATGACTAACATGGACATTACTGCTGTGTAGGTGGAGCAGCGCTCTGCAGCAGCTGGGGTATGTGAGCGTGTGTGGGAGCAGCCCATTAACTTGGGAACACATTTGACCTTACATCTTGAATCAAACCGCTACAGATTGTGGGTCAGACTGCCTCAGCCTGCTCCGGCGTGCCTCAGAATGCCTCGCTGGACTGACTTCATTACAAACAGACACACGCAAACACACGCACACACATGCATACACACACCACTGGGACGCAGCAGAACTCTGCTTTCAGTATGAACATGCCTGGGAGGCATTTATAGTATTTAGTATTCCAGGAGAGTCAAAGGCTGCAGGAGAGTCTGGATATCTGTGGAATAGGGTTTGGTTGCATGAAGTGTGTTGTGATTATAAGTGGATGTGTGTGTAATTGCAGAAGATAAGGCGAGAGCAGACAAAGGAAAGGTGTGGCTGGTGGGTATCTCAGAACCAATGTTTAACACACTCTCCTCTCAGTGAATGTGAGGTTATATTTACAAAAGAAAGAGGTCAATTTTCTCAACAAGACCAGATCTCAGGTAGATTGTGTCAGTCTGCTATGACTTAAAGACGTCACTGCAATTCTTTTAAATCACTGACTGCACAATTTTAGCTCCAGTAAGACTGGAGTTCATTTCAAGTTTAAGGAGATAAGATTATTATTTTCATATCTGACTTGTGAATGCACACCATTAACTGGAACACATTTAAAGGTCCTGTGTGTGGGATTTAAGGGAATATATTGGCAGAATTTGAATATAATGTATGATTTCTTTAGTGTATAATCACCTGAAAATGAGAGTCATTGTGTGAGTGTTAGAATGAGGCATTAATATCTACAAACGGAGCAGGTCCTCGTCCACGGAGATCACCATGTTGAACTGACATGTTTCCACAGTAGCCCAGAACAGACAAACCAAACGCTGGCTGTAGGTAGGGCCATTCACGTTTTTGCATCGGCAACAGCGTTGCCAGGTGTACGATAATTACTGTATTTGTACGATAATTTGGCCCTCTGTACGATGTACGATCAATAATCCCAAAAAAAAGGCAAAATGTACGCTAATTTGACCATTTTGTGAATGTGTGGTTGTAATGCCAGAGTTTTTTTGTGAACCCTGAAGGCATCTGTTCCCATGTGACATGTTTCCAGCCAATCGTGCTTGAGACAAACGTCACCTGTATCTCCAAAGCACGATTGGCTGAATGGTCAGCTGCGTCCGCCCCACGAGACGCTGGGACCCATCTGGAAGTTGAGCGAGAATGAGATTCAAAACAGAAGAAGAAGAAGAAGAAGAAGAAACTAGAAACACTAGAGTGATTATATTTGCCTATAGCGCATCAGTAAGCCTTTTATTTTGGTAATGACGGGTGTACGATAATTTCCCTCAAAATACGATCATTTTAGTCTGGTGCGATAATCCTACATTTCCCACCTGGCAACGCTGATCGGCAACAGTAGTGGGCAGCCCCATTTTTTACATCTGAAACTGCTTTATTCATCAATTTTACCAGTGTAAATCAACACGTCCATTTGTTTTGGAGAGGAAGAGACCTCTGCTGATAATTCGGTTCGCAGTAAAAACACCTCCTAAACGTGTGGATCTTAAGTTAGCAGAGAAAAAAGGTGAGCAAACACCAGCAGGCCTGTCTCCGTCATGCCGAGCAGCATATGAGAACCACTATCTTGTAACATGAAACTGCTTTATTTAGTGTGTTTACCGCTTTGAATCACTGCATCTGTTTGTTCTGGAGAGGAAGAGACCTCTGTGGATAATTTGGCTTCTGTTATAAACATTCTGAACAATAAACACTGAAGAAATACTAACTGGAAGTAGTTTCAGCTGGTTGCAATCCTCACCGCAGGATGCCATTAAATCTCCCTGAATCTTACACATTGTTCCTTTAAGCATGCAGGGAGCTCTCAGTGTAATAGTGCTGGGTTATCATGGTCTGTTAACTAACACTGCAGCCAAGTTTTTGGCTGTACCACAATTTCAACATGGCCAGCATGCAAAGGAGTAAATGGACATCTACTGTCCTTTCAAACTTGAAGTAAAAGAGTTTCATCAACCTTACTCCAATCTGCAACTTTTCATGTTTCAAAATGGAAAAATATCAGGAGAAGATCATGCAAACTGCACTATCTGACAACCGCGGATGGTTTAGATGTGTGATCATCATTTCCCTGCATGGTGCCATTGGTCTTGGTAACCCAACAGTGACTCACCCTACTCCCCTCTGCCATTATTAACCAAACACTCCTGGAGAGAGGAGCCGAGACTCAACAGACACACACCAGACGCTGCAGAGTTAGTGTTAGAGTCCTGAAGCAGCAGCTGTAATCAGCACTGACAGGTTGACGCTGTCTCCAAGAAGAGCAGGACTGGGTGCAACAATTATAGGAAGGTTCGGGGGGTTAAGGTGCAGATGAAGCTGTGTTTCGGTGTGTCTGTGATTACCATACAAATAGACTGCTGGTTCTTTGGGGAACAAGATCGCTGGCTCATGAAACGAGTGAGGAACAGAGGGAGGGGAGTGATTATTATTACAGAGAAAGCCTGGAGGCAAACCACAACATTCACTCTCCTTCACCGGGGGAGCAGGTGGAGGTGGGGTTACAGAGGACAGGCGGAGAGACAGACAGGTAGAGGGCGAGACAGGTGGAGTGCCAGGTGTTTTGGGTAGCTGAGCAGAAGAAGCTCTCTCTTCCTTTACCTGAGGCCAACAGGGAACCTGCTCAAGTCTAGACAGGAGAGGAAACATATTGGAGCTTGGGGCGTGTGTGTTACAGAAAGCGTGCCTCCAATGTGTCTGTGTGTGTGTGTGTGTGAGTGGTTTGACATGTAAGTAGCAACTTGTTTCTGTTCTGTTGCAGGTCGGATTAAAGTCTCCTGAGATAAACTGGAAACTAACAAAGATAATTTGAAATCTTATCAACATCCATCGTACTACAGTGACTCCACATAATGGGGGCAGACAAAATAATTTCAGCATGTATCAGGATCATGTCAACTTTTAAGGAAGTAGAAGGATTTTAACCATGAAGTAACTAACATGAGGCATCTACAGCTCACCTGCATCAGTTACATGTGTTAAAATATATGGTGGAGATAATTACTGCTCAAATTTTAAGCAATTTCCAGAGTACAAAATCATATTTGAATTATCTGCCCTGAGAATTTGCTTTGTCATGGGACTAAAATACCAGTAAGAAAGTAAAATACAATCAAGGAAGGCCAGTTTGAGTATGTCAGATCGTAGAGTTACATAATTCAGGATCAGATGGATCAAATCAGGAATTTGGGGACTGAATGTTTTTGATTGGCAGGATTGCAGCAGGCTGCTGAATGATGTCACATTGCGGTAAAAATTGAACACGATTCAGTTTTTTTGTTTTTTTGCCAGAGGATGATTGAACTAAATGAAGAGGCTGGGCTTTTATATGCAGTGTTAATGGTTTGAAAAGACTGGTGTTTAAAGGCTTAGCACCACAAAGGCAAGGCATGGCAGGTTTACTCAAGTTTATTTATAAAGTGCCTTTGAAACACCACAGCAATTCAAAGTGTTTTATAAAGAGGCATTAAATCTACAATTAAAAGATAATTAGAAGGACAGTGAAAGGTATTAGAGTGAGTGATGTCTAAGTGTGTTTGAACAGGCACCTGCAGATGGAAGGTGTATCAACAACAGTGTCATGGTGTTTATAGAGTAAGGAGCATCACATGATGCCAATAGAACAGTAGCTCCTTGTTGGTTATTTCTCTGTTGGTCTTTGCCGATGCAGTGTGTCTGTCTTTACCATAAAAACAATGTATCATGAAATCAAGTAATTCATCTTTTTTAGAAGTGGAAACAGTCAACTGTCCAACTTTCCCCCTCTAGCGTTTCCAAGTGGTTTTGTTGGTTGGCGCCGCTGTCGCAAAGACAACCGGATCGCTTTCTGTTTTCCTCGGAGCCTAGCAGCTACCACAGTTTCCAAGGTTACTCTGGTTGTTTCACCGGCCACCATTTCCACCACTGGGGATAGTAACTGCAAAGATCTAACATTGATACTCTTTGGTAAGTAGGGATAGCTACTGAGGAAAACACAACTATCATCTCCCTGTTTTGGTTGCACGATGGTTGACAGACTCCCTTTGTGCCGTAAACCAAGCCTTTATTTTCCTGGGAGATCGTACCCGAGTGAGGCTTATGGGGAACCAGTCTTAACACAGATGGTGTCTTTACTCTATAGCTATATCACTGTACATTCAACAGTTACTTCATAGTGTTACATGAAAGCACAAAACTTGTCTATTTCCACTTTAATCTCTTGTAACTTCAGCTCAAGTACAGATTATCTGGATTCTTTGGAGCTCAGTTAGGTGTCTTATGTTGATACAAAACCTCTCATGTCAAAAATGCTGACTGTCAGACCTTCTGATAATGATGCCAATCGGCCTTTAATTGACAAGACCAGCCTTTGTAAAGCCCCTTACCCATTGGACAAAAAACTCACAAACAACCACAAACATCTGACTTTTATTTTTATCGGAATAGTTTTCACAGCATTCATTCCCAGGAAAAAAACTTTTTTTTATGATGAAGCAACCAATGAAATCTTGCCTACTAATGACCTTTCTGGTCGACTAACATTTGGTCGACTATTAGCGGGCAGCCCTACTCTGCAGAAGTCATGGGTATTTATCGGCTCCAGCTCGGATCGGTCCCAATCAGCAGTGATGGAATTATAACAGCCGGACGAACGTGCAAATTTTCACCTCTTTTTTAACGCAATGCAATGACGCACTGCCACAAAACATCCATCTCTGCCCCTAGCAGTGCTTAAACATCGTTCCAAATTCGGCACCAAATTTGAAAGACTGTTTACTAAATTGTTTCCCAGTGGGTTCCAGATGCCAAATGTGATACACTAGTAAGAAAAACAAACAAAAAGGCATACTCGTAGACTGCAGAGCTACGACACGGCCCTGGTATACTGACAATGGGAGAGGTAGCTACTGCCTATTTTAGCACATTTTGCTGCGTTTAAAAACCTGCATATATGCAATTTTGGTGGTACAAAGGGTTATTACAGTGCTTTTATTTGTGAGTAGAAGTCTTTTTTATATAGCTTTCATATGATTTCGTCGATCACCTTGAGTTTGTGTGTTAATTTTTCACATCAACCATGTTTTCAGTGCTACACGTTGATCATACAAAATAAAGATTGCCATTGCTGACTATACCAGTGAAAAAAATACAGAGAGGAGGAAAAGACACATTTGCACAAATGTCTAAAAGATTAGTAGGATCCTTTATCGCCCGGCCACATATGAAAGCATCAGTCAGCCTCAAACTGAGTGGTTTATGTGGAGCTCTGCTTTCTTTGTGTCACGCTCTCATTTGGAAAAGAGAAATGATATCTTCAACGCCTCAGCAAGAGGGGGTGCTAACACGCTGCCACGCAGCTACAGCGGTTTCACACCACAAAGACATCTCCTTTTGTCTGCTTTAACAAAGAGAATTCGAATCAGAGGACAGACGGTTATAGATTGCTTCCTCTTTCTCCGGCCGCCGAGATAAATGACAGGGATAAGCATGCTCGCACACACATTCACACATACACAGAATCCTCTATTGTCTCTGCCTGTTTACTCAGCCTCACAGGTCCTGTTGTCCCGTGAGTCAGTGTGATCCTCTGCTGGCTTCCACTCACTGCTTTGCATACATTTGACAGTTGGTAAAACTAGTTCTTGCACCTCCAACGGATCAGCTGCAGTGATAACTTCCAGCAGTCACATCAGTCCCCAACTCAGATGATGAGATGATATGTCCTTTAATTGGTTTCTTATTATCTGAATAAGCAGTTCACTGCTGTGTTTTTCTACTTGCATCCTTTACGCTCCTCATTAGTGCAGGTTTGTTCTGATCTGGAGGATTTAGTGTGAAGGCTTAACAGTGTTAGGAACGCTCCTAACTGTGAACCCCGACCCTTTGAAGCTCGTGACCTCCTCTTCCAGGGGTCATGAGGTTTTTACCCTAATGCCATAGTGACACCCAACACCGTTCCCCCACCCCCACTTCCCCACCAGCTCCGAGAGGCTCCGCTGCATCACAAACCAGAGGATGTAAAAGGAGGCATTTGAACTATAGCAGGTTTATAGATGGGTCACACACCCAGTGAGCAAATACAGACCGCACACACCTCTGAGCTCAGATCTTCCACTGTGACACTCACAAACCACAAAATGTTGGAAAAAGATGCTCACCCTCCTTCACCTGCCCAAACTGCACCATTAACCCCCCTCTCATGTATTAAATTAGTCTCATCTTTTACAACAGAACACCAGTCACCCTCATTCACCCTCCAGCTCCTCTGGCTTTTCCGCTTGTTATGCTAATGCATTTTATCTGCCACTTCTCCACCTCTGCTAATTAATCCCAAACTAAAAGCAGTAAGCACATTTATCAGACATTCCTTCAGGGGGGAGAGGAGGTGTGGTCTGGAGGGGGGAGTCACCTCATCCGCTCTTAATTTTAAAACTCTCTCCTCGCCCTTCTCTCTAATCTTATGAAAGCAGTAATGAAGCTGACTGAAGATCATGAGAAATGAAGTTCAGGGAGAAACATAACATCTGCCGACTTGGTCGATTAAACCTCACAGAGAGACATGAAAGCACAAAATCAAACAGGAAAGAAGAGGAATCCCCCAACTTTTTATCATTTAATTGGTTTCCAGTTTCTTTGACTCACTACGGTCTCTAATCATAACAAGCAAGAGGAAAATGAAAGATGAGAGAAGAGACAGTCCTGGATGGGAAGGGAGGAGGAAAGGGAGAGAGGAAAGGTGAGGAGAGGGACAGTTTGTGTAAAGCCCCACCTAAGGGCTGGGGGAGTTTAATGTGGAAGACTGAGGGTGTGTGTGTGTGTGTGTGTGTGTGTGTGTGTGTGCGGGGTAAAAGGCATCAAGGGGGCAAAGGTCAAAAGTCTGGAGGACAGGAAATTAGCCACACCTGAGGATTTACGGAAAAGGCAGCTTAAGGCACTCAAGATGTCAACAATGCACACCAGCACGTCTCTGTGTGTACCCACTTTAAGGCTGATGTAAGGCTGTAAAGCTTTGTTTAAAATGTCAAATGTCAAAATTGCCGTCCTAAAAGACACAAAAATTTTATATTTCTGTTAAATAAAAGATCACATGTTGATGGATATAAATTGAGGCGACCAGTCAGTCCTTTGTCTCACCCAGTTTACCCCTCATTCATTTATTTTTCTATCCCTCTCTATCCATTCTGCAGTCCATCTTCATATCCTTCTTATTCCCTCCCCCTCTACTCTCTATCTTTCTGTCTACCCCCCATCCTCCTCTTGCAGCATGGCGGGACTCTGCTTGGCCTTCATCCATTTCCGTCTGTCAATTAGCCAGGAACCAAATCCCTCTCCATCTCTGTGACAGGACAAAGACTGCAGCATCACACTGAATCGTTCACGCTGACACAGGACGCTCTGGAAAGTCCCACAGATACACAAATATTCAATCTTCTCACTTTCCTACATGCTGTGGCCAATATATCCTGATAATACGGACAGAGATACATGTGTCTCACTGCTGCTCTCCAATATTTAGGATCAGTGCTGCACAAAGCTCATTCACATCACATTGCCACGTGTAGTCGTGCAAGTCTGAGCAAACCTTGTACAATATCACACTGTGAAACAGAGAGAACATTTTTTTAAGAGATTATACATTAGACAGGATATGATTGTGTTTCAGCTGTTAACGTCTTGTCTATAAATCCAGAAAATAGTGAAAAATACCCTGTGCAATTTTCCAGAGCCCACAGTGATGTCTTTAAACGGCACTTTTTATCTGACCAAGAGTCCAAAAATCCAAAGCTGCTAAGTTTATTACCATGTATGACAAGGAAAAGCATCAAATTCTTAAATTTAAGACGTATGAAACCAGCAAATGTTTGGCTTTTTTCCTTAAATAATGACTACAGCGATGATTTGAATATGAAAACAGCCCTTAATTTTCTGTCAATTGGTTAACTGATTATTAGATTAATCAACTAATTGTAGCAGCTCTAAATTAAACCAATGCACTCTACACTTTTTTTATGCCTGCACCCATAAACACACTATTTTAAATCTCCTAAGTGATCAATTTCACTATTCTGTTCACAAGTATGTCGACCAAGGCCAGTGACACCAAAAGAGGACCAAACAGTATTTTAACTTTTAGGACACTTCCAGATGACATACTTACACAGCACATACAGTGTGATGAAATTATTTTTCATTTTGCTCTGATGGAAGCAGTTAACAGTCCAGGAAGTACAACAACCATCAGATATATCTACCAACTATACTTAGGGCCGTTTCTTAGTCGACGCAAAGGCACGCAGATGCGAACGCATTGGGATTCATTGAGACGCATTGGCCGCCATGATGTGTGCTTCCGTCTCAAAATGTGTTGTCCATTTTTTTGATACGTGACGCAGCGAGGTGTGTAATACCATGCGTTGCCAGCGGGGGTGATAATGCAAGCGATGTACTTGAAATTAACCACTTTTTGTTATTCACAGAAGAAGCAGGTATGAAATATGGCGGGCGAGGAGGAAAAACTTTGCGAACTTGTACGGGCACACCCCCATTTATATGATAGTTCTAGTGCCCTGCACTCTAATAAAATAGCAGTACTAGCTAGCTACAGCAGTACTAGCTAGCTGGAATGTACCGGTGACTCTGCTACCCCCTATTGCGCGAGCAATGTATTGCATTTCAAGTGTCACCTGCGTCGTTTGCGTTCAGTGTGTTGACTATGAAAGGAAGTGTGCTGCTCGCGTCGCTTGCGTCACTTGCTCGCGCTGGGTGCGTCGACTATGAAAAGGCCCTTACTGTAGAAGCCTAACTGGATAAACACAAAGTTCAGCATGTTATGTAAGAGGCATATAAAAGCGTAAGTAGTCCAAGCGAAAATAGTCCAATACGTTGAAAGATCACCATTCTCACCCCTTGTTTACCTGGTGCATTAAAATGGCCAAAACTGTAATTTCAAAGGAAGGTAAACTGGTTCACACTTCGAGTAAAAACTTAAAAAACTGATATCTGCTGCATCTTTGGCTCACACAGCCTGCACACTGAAACAGGCATCAACTGAAACATGTTTGCTTGTTACTTCTTTGCATTACGAAAGAATTAAACAAATGTGAATTGACTGGAATCAGTGGAGGCGGACAAAACAAGCTGAGGGAAACCAGTTACTCCAAAAAGGAAACTAAAGCACCAAATCATAAAATGACTTGTGAAATGAACAGAACATCACAAACGGATAATTTCAAAGAGATTCAAGAGGTGTTTTTTGACTTACCTGTCAGCATCTCCCTGTCCTGACGACGTGTTTCGATGAAGCGTCTCTCGAACGGCGGCCATGCTATCGGGCATGCGGTTCAGGCGCCGTGTGTACAGACCCAAACCTCCGTCAGTCATATAGCTGCAAAACACAACAAAGCACATTAGATATAGTCACCATAAAGCATCTAAGGCACATGATTAAAGGGCTCAGAGAGGATGATTTGAAGTTGTGACTACACCACACTTTGTCTAAGACTTCGGCCTACATTAATACACTCTCCCTTTTATTCTTCTCAGAGCTGCTTTTGTTGTGTACAGTATATAACAGGAGGAGGAGACCACATCTATCTAGTTTCCCTGGCCGGAGCAAAGCTCATCAATCAGGGCCAAACGGTTCGCACAGAGCTCACACACAAACAGTGAGGACAGCAAACTATCAGACTGAAGACACATTTCTCTCATGTGGCCAGTGGGAAACAACAGTGGTCTGTAAGAGAAGTGGCAGCTCAGTAGACAGAGGATGAGTCTGTTCTTTATTCCCACAATAAGGACATCATCATTCATCACCCACAGAGTCCATCGTCTACTGCGGGCTGGGATATTATGATTGACTGAGTGGCTGAACATTAAAAGAAGCTAAAAATACACTGCATATGTAAGTGCGGGTTACATAGGCCAATCATTTCATTCCATAGTGGAAAATTACATTTGTATGGACCTGATTTATTGGTTGCTGGGATCGCAGTCTGACCGTTAGCAGCAGTTTCAGTCTGAAGCTGATGCCGAGGCCCTGAACACTTACACAAACATTCCCATTCAAACTAAAACAACACCGACTAATTCCCCAAATATTTACCCGTGGAGGAGGTTCCTAATGGAACTAAATATTGACTCATTTAACCCAGGTGTAATTTAATGAAATGTTTGCTGATTTAAAGTCGAGGCTGGACCGTTCAGAGCGGTGAATGCTTTCTGTGTAAGACTGCGATGATTCAGTTTCTGCAGTTGAGCGAGTAGAAAAATAAGCCCCAGCAAGAGTTTGACCACTAAAACACTTTCTGTGTTATCTCTGCGTGGATCTCAGTAAGAGGCAACCCAGCACACACACACAAACACACATGTATGCCTATATATACTGTATACACAGAGTACAGTGTTTCCTATAGACAGAGCTCCTTTGTGTAACCTGTAGTCAAACTCAATCAGCATCTGAGCTGCGAGACAGAGACTTAACGGCAACCAGACCAAACCTGTGCAGATGCTGAACAAGCTGCAGCCTTTAGAATAAGTACAGCTGCAACTACAATTATGAGTCTTTAAAGTTGCGATGACTGTGAGGTTTTTTGGCCACTTGGCGGCATCAAAACAAACTGAAAACACAACAACGGCACATTTAAGTGATTATCATGAATATGCTATCCTCACACATTGAGCAGATCAAGGAGGGATAAGGATTAATTTAGACTCAAGTTTGTGTAAACAATAAATTGTATATTCACTCTCCTTTCATTTGGTCTCTATTTACTTCCCTTTCAGCTGCTAAATGTTTAATTTCTTCACCAGCTTTTGTTTCACTCAGCACAGCTTCTGCTGGAAATGAGCTGAGTTTGCAGTCTGATGAACCAAAACAACAGGCTGAAAGAGGCTAAAACATTCAGTAGAGTCTAGGGGAACTGCAGCAGTGGGTGATAATTCACTGTGGTGATATCAAACAAAGCCCCTCCAGGATGTTTTGATGCATGCAAATTCAACCAATCCTGGTATATTCAGCACGACTTCCCAATTTTTTTCAAATCACCACAACTTTTCCACAAATTTCAGTTTGTTGTGTGTTCGCCAATCAAAGCAGTCCCCCGCATACATCGCCAAACTAATTTCCTTGTTTCTGGTTGTGAATCTGCAGACGTGTGCAACACGAACGTCTCACATTTACCAACAAAAATTACTGCTAAAGACCGTGCAAGGCAGTTTCCTGACGTTCTGCACGAAAGCAGCGGTAAATTGTTTTGCACTGTGTGCGACGTTGTGGTGGAACATTAACCAAAATCATTGACTGACAAACACTTTTCTAACACAAAACAGACCCAGAGAATGGCTGAAGCATTGTCATTAGACAAAACAAATCACCAAGAAGGAAGCTTTTGCATCCAGATCTACTGCACATGCTGACAGAATCAAGGTAAATTAGATTAATGCGATTTTATCCTCACTGGAATAAGGTGCCTTTGGCTTTTGATCAACTTTGCACAAAAAAATTGCCACAATTTCAAACTGATATGATGCAGACTGGGACTGATTTGTTGCACCCAGCAGCATGTGAATACTGTTTTAGAAACAAACCTGAAAGTACCAGATGTTGCACTTTCTCACCAGAACATAAATGCAGTATAAAGGCTGTGGCTACTCTCTCGGGTCATCTGGCAGCCGTCTGCTAACCATTACCAAGGGTCCAAACTGAACATGGAGATTCAGCATTTTGTTACCATGCGCCAAAGAGCTAAATTTAATGTCTCATGCTGTAGCTACTACTTGTTTTTAAGGTACTATGTCAAGTATTTGGAATTGTTTTGGGGGTCATATTGATAAATTGGGCAAAGATGACCACCACCAAAGTTAAATCAAATGATCCATGGACCACCCGTTACTGACTTGTTGTGAAGCATATTGTTACAGTCGCAAGAGACAATGAAGACAGGTGACGAATGGTGGGATCCTCCTCAGACAGAGGACCCACTCTGAGGGGGGCAAGCTGTCCTTTATGGGAAGCATCCATCATCCCAAAGCAAAGTCACCTTGAAGATGGCCGGGCAGTCACACACACATATTAATCCTTCACACTAATGAGTAACTGAGCCTCCCTGTCCTCCTGTTTCAGATGCTTGTTAACCTGTAACCTTCTGAGGCAGCAGAAACGTGTCCAAACAAGACAGTTTATAGGCTGAAACCAAGCAGCCAGGTGGAGTTTACATAGCCATGCAACTGAAAGAAGCAAAAGTTCTTGAGTAAATGAAACTGCAGAAATATTTGACGTACTAAGACTGCACTCACTGTGCTACTGACAGGAGGAAATTCACAAAATGTCACGCTCTGGGAAAAAATACAAACAATCCCCTCTGCAGCTTTGGATATTTGTCTTGATAGTCTGAAACACTGTGACGTACCTTTCTGCCTCATACATGGTAACACAGTTAGTCCAAAGCAAAATAAACAAGTCCAGGTGTAGGTTGATCCGTGTTGATAACAATCTCCAAAGCAAAGGTGTTCGTTTTCAACCGTCTGGCTACTGTCTGTGATCAGGTCTGAAGCTGTGTGCGTAATCTGCTGCTACGTGAGTAATATCACCAGGTGACAGCGTGTTTGATCATGATGATATCAGAAGTGAGTGAGCAGTCTCAGTGAACTCTCCGTGTAAAGATTATGTGTCCATGTGCAGCCTGACTGTGTGTGTGTGTTAGTCTGTGGGAGCTCAGTGTTGGTATGCAGCCGCTCTCCTCAGCTCCACATGCTTTACCCTCCTGGCTGGAGGTTGGGTCTGTCTGTGAAAGGTGGGAGGAAGGGAGGGAAGGGGGAGGGCAGCAGGGTAGATCGGGAAACATACCCCCGAGCCGAGGAGGTGGTAAGGGGGGGGGAGGTCTCTAAGGGCCAGAGAAGTGGAGAGGAAAAATAAAGGAGGGGGGTGGAGATTTGAGAAAAACAATGCAGATACTAAATGTGGTGTCATCAGTCATGTTGTCTGTTGTTGGACTCATGGATGAAAAACAAATAGAGGCTGACTTGATCTTGGTCTGCATTTAAGATGGCTTTTAAAAGTCTAGAGCTGCAACTAATGATTGTTTTATTATCAAGTCAGCTCTCAATTTTTAATTAATAATTTCGTTGGTAAAATAAATAAAAAACATTAAAGAAATCGGCAACATTTCTAAGAGTTGAACGTGACGTCTTGACATTGCTTGTTCTTCCTGACCAACAGTTCAAAACCCAAAGACAGAACATGGCACTGAATATAGTATAGCTATAGATATAGACACAATGAACCAATTAATAGAATTTGTAATCAGCTGTCTGTCCAATAACTGTTTACTTAAATAACTCTCTAACTGTGAGATATGTTGAAAATAAATTTTATGGTGTCACTAAGCCATGTTTTTTCGCTGTTGTTACGTACTGATGTATGTTTTTGAAATTTCAAAGTCCATCAGAGGGTGAACTGAATTTAATTTGCCATGCTACAAGCATTAAAAACTGTCTCTATTAGGACACCGGAGACACTGATGGGGACTATTTCTTTGGGAAAAATACTTCAGATGAAAACTGATCACAGGAGGGGCAGAGACATTGCTTCAAAAAAAGAAATGCTCCATTGTATTGAGGTGAAAACCTACACTCTTCCTGAATTAAAATACAGAAGGACCTGCCATTTTAGGAGCTGATTACTATGGGGAATTTAAGTTAACCTTAAAGGAACGAGAACATAGCACTCGATGTAAATGTACAAGTTTATGTATTATAACTGTTTTCTTGTACTGTACTTTAACTGGATGTTGTGCTTCCTCGTTTGTGGCGTGTAACAGTTGTATATGTCTGCTTGTATTTATTGTTGTAATGATGTTTAAGCTTTCTGCTTGGCCACGTCACTCTTGACCACATTTTTAAACACAATGAGACTTTTACCTGATTGAATAAATGATATATACTTATATAGAGAGAAAGATATCTCAAAGCCTGCGCAAATAAAACCAGGGCTATCTGCATGGCTGGGTGCCAAAAATATGTTTCTTTTCAACTTTGTGTGAACTGACTCTTTCACTGACAGTTAAGTGAAGGAGAGGAGTTGGACTGTGAGAGTGTGCTTCTGTAAAATAAATGCCAGCTCCTCCTCTCTGGGTAAACATCCCACCCCTGTTTGGAAGAACCAGTTAGTGGATGCTAACAGGGCTGTGATGGAGCTAACCGCTAAATGCCCTGAGGATGTGGAGAAGGGTGGGGGGGAGGTCATCCGTCAATGTCTGTTTTAGATGGCTGTGATGGCATTTTTTCAGGCTGAATGATTCAATCAGTCAATACAAATGACTGCAAACAGTGTATAATTGCAGCCTGAACAGTATCAGATCACCAAAAATCATCAGAGGGAAATTATGTTTATTTTTTTCCTTGCCTTCCTCACAAGTCCGACCCAGCCTGGATATCAAGTTTTCAGAGCGAGCAAATGGCTGTGCTCGCCTGCTCAAATCACTCACCTGTCCAGGTGTGGCTGTGGCTTGGCCTTTGTCTGCACACAGATTCAGACATATCAAGTACTTCAAGAGCACTTAGCGTCCTCGACTTGTACAGCTGCTTCAGGGCTGACGGTGAATCAGTACAAACCCATGGGGGCCAGAGGAAGTAATTCCTACTCCAGCTTTTAAGAGATGTCTTATCACCTTGCTTCCCTGAGCTCATAAACTCTTTTCTACACTAGCATTCATTTGAACTCAAGCAAATTCCTGCAGCAGCTCTAATACCAGACCCTGGTCTCTACGTCTCTGGCTTTTCGATACCATGTGAAGGCGAGTTGGCACCTTTCACAAGTTCATCTGATAACACGGACGACAGCAGAGGTTTAAATTGCACAGTGTGACAGCCAAGGTATGCAGAAGGCCTGTTACAACATGGGCAGTGGTTTTGAGAGAGCAAATAAACAGGTTATAGGCGTATCAGCAATACTGTGGCTGCAGACTGAGAGATGGGATACTTGTGGGATCTGTGCTACACATAATAAATGTTGCTTATGCTGCTGCGGCTTAACTGTCAGATATCATCTGGCACTTGGATTACAGGCAGGAATAATGGGGAAAGGAACACTACCGCCCTCTTCTGGCAAGTTTGTATTCCAGACAACTCACAGTCTGTGGGGTCACATGGTCAACCAGACAGAAATATCTAACTATCAACACATGATGCTCTCATAGCACAAAGTAACTCATTAATACTTTTCATGACTTAACTGCCAGTTAATGAATACACTGCTGTGCTAGCGGAGGTGTAGAGGAAATGTATAGGGAGTGTCTGAGATACAGTTTCTTGCTCACCTACCAAGGGATGTCTAAACAAATCAATCATCTACCAATAATCTAAATCACTGTGAATCAGTCTGCAGATTTTTAATGACACTGAATACAGAATCAGGTACTGTGTTAACTGGTTTACTCAGTCACAGGAGATCAAATTACAGAAGAACAATTTAAAGTTATTATCTTGTAACATAATCAGCCAGTGTGCTGAGTGTCTCTCTCACTTAACCCCCCAAAAACATTGCATTTGTTGCATGGTAGGTGGCAATATCTGGGGCTGCAACTGAGATTGTTTTAATATCAGAATATCTACTGATATTTTCTTTTTGTATAATTAATGGTTTATTATATAAAATCTGAAATTAGGGGAAATTGCCTGTCACAAGCTCCCAGAGCCTGAGGGGACATACTAAAATATCAAGCAAAAAACAAAAAGTGTGATAACAATGCTAGAAAATAGAAAAAAGCAGCAAATCCTCACACTGGAAGAGCGAACACCAGCAAACGTTTGGCATTTGTCTTAAATAAATGAACAAAACTGCTGTCAGGTAAATTTCTGCAGATCAATTCACCAATTCCGCATCTAAAAATTTCAGCATTAGCAATTCCCAAACCTGTTGTAGGATTAAAAAGTCTCCATCAGTGCATTTCACTTACCCGCTAGCGACATCATCAGTGCGTGTAGCATTCTTGCTCAGCACGTCTCCATCGCTCATGTATCCAGTGACGTCCACGGCGATGCCCTCCAGGTCAATGTCCTCCCCTGCTCTGTCTCCGAGGTCCACGCTGCAGAGAGCTCCTCCCCTGCCAGCCAGCTGCCGCCGCAGATGTCCGGGGTACAGGTAGCGTCCTCCCTGGCTGCCGACCACCCGGCCGCCATAACTGTTACCCATAGAAGGCGCGTCGCCCGCCTGCAGACGAGGGCTGGACTGGCCCAGCCGCCATGATGCCAGGGAGGGGCGGGTGGAAGTGATGCTGAGGATGCTCCGACCCCCTCCGCTGTTGTTGCTGCCTCCACTGCCACCTCCGCCACTGCTGATGTCTGTGGTGACGCTGCCGTCAAAGGTGGTTTCCAAGGTGCTGAGCAGATGAGAGAAGAGAGAATAAAGACAATGTGATCCACATGTAAACAAACAGGACGCCCCTTTAAATCTATTTTTTTAATGTTTTCTGATCAGATTCTAATCAAAGTCTTTTTATTTGCACTTGAAGAACAAAAACCTCTCAATGAATTTCTGAGCTACTACTGCAACAGATGGCTTAACGATTTGAAATTTAATTTCTACCTGTCGTTTCATAGTGATTGTACTGATTAAAAAAATGATCTCCAATGAGAGGTCACATACTTGGATCACCACCACAACCAGATCATCTGTTTCTTGTGCACCAACAGATACAGTACAGGCAAACAAACTGCCACACTAGCAGTGGCGGCCTGCATAATCTCAGCTGTGGACAGATGGGTAGAAAGAAAAAACTAAAACAGCAAAACAGGACATTTAACCCTTACAACAGAGCCTAACCTAAACCGAGACAGCTGGGTCAGCACTGAGATGTGAGGCCAGAGCAGAGGTCAAAATTCTGAGGGAGGGAGCGCGATAAGAGCTAAACCTGAATCAAAGACGACATGAAAGACATGCCCTGCGATCAAAGCAAAAGATCCCTCAAAAGAAGGATGAAACTGCAGCGAGGAGAAAAAGGAGGTAATACCTGTAAACCTAGACAGACACAGTCTGCTGACCATGAAGCAGTTCAGTCACTGACTCAAATCCCCAGCAGTTATCCTGATTTGGCCTGTTTACCACTCAGCCGGAGCGACCATTGTAAGGTGCTTCACTTTGATGATCCCCACACAGTGGAGTTTTGTTCTCCACAGGAAACACACTTTAGAAACTACTTAATGAGCAGCGCTGAATTGACAAGGTGAACAGAAAATTACTTTCATATTTACCTCACTTGATTAATCACCAATCACTTTTAAGTTTATTTTTCTTAGTGTGTCTTTTTATAGTAGCTTTGCCAACTTGAAAGACATGCATTGAACAGTATGGCTTGTGCCTGTAATTGTTCTTGGAAAAAGTTCCAACATACTGCATTTATTCTGTCACCTACTGCACATGTTGCACATGCACTTTGGGACAGAAAATTCAAAGAATCACAATATGTAACTGAACTTTTGAAATAATAAAGAAGTAAAAGAGTTAAACAACAAGCTTGTTAAATTACTAATGGCTCCAAACGTTCCTCAAACACAGAGAAGGTTGCCTCAGCGCTGAATCACAAGTCACTGCCAGTTAAAATCAGCAACACCAACAAATGTCTGTCATTTTTACCTGTGTGTGACCTGAGTTCCTCGCAAGCTGGACATGGTCTCCTCCAGGTTTTGCCGGAGGTCTGCTATGTTTTTGACGGTACGCAACCGCCTCGTCTCTGGGTCTTCACCTGAGACAAAAAGAAGCAGTCTCAGATATATTTACCAGCAAAATAAGCTGAGCAAAGACAGACTCTTCACTGTCAGTGATCACCCACCTGAAAGGTCCTCGATGGAGAGCTGGCTGGTCTTAGTGAAGGAAACGTCTCCACCTCTTCCTCCTGAGCCGGACTCAGTGTTCGGTGTCCCCTCGCCGTCTGTTTGGGATCTGAGAAAACAAATAATTTGAGGGATCAAAGGGGGGAGATATCATCGATTCTGAATTATTGTGCATTTAGTGGGAACCTAATATTCAGCAAATTGTCACGAAAGAGGGATAAACCTGATTAAGAATTAAATCTGCTGTGTTTCAAGTCTTGTGACCGGAATCCAAAATGAGTGGCTGCTAAGCCCCAAATGCCGGTAAAAAAAAGGTTGTCTTTGAAGGATAAATCAATACAGTTCACCCGCTGCACTGGCTGGGGCTTTTTGAGACGATGACGTTTGAATGCCTCAGTTATATACAGCCTTTGGTCTTTGCCTGATCCCAGACTTTGTCCCTGTTGACTACTGTACACTCTCTGAGTGTGAGAGCCGATCAAAAGCTCTTACTGCCTCCCACACTGCTCCATAAAAAAGTGACAGAATGTAAACTTTTCTTTACCATCTGGTTAAATTACCTAATGTTGGTTGAAATTTCAGGTTGTGTTCATGCACTAACAAACTTCCTGGATAAGATCTATGGCCTAGTCCACACGTATACGGATACTTTTGAAAACAGGGTTTTTCCTCCTTCATTTTCAAAAAATGTCTTTATAAACGCAGTTTTTAAAAAAACCTCTGTCTAAATGAAAACGTAAAACACACTTGAAGCACTGTCAAGAACATGCCAGACCAAGAGGGGGTGATATAACCCAAACCCTAAAGCCATGTCCGCCAATAAGAAGCCTGAAAAGATCTGTGTTGTGTCATTGATGGATTATTTCTGTAGCGCATTTTGACGCTCCTGTTTCTCAATATTGTGGAAGAGTAACTGTACATTTATGTGTAAACTTTTAAAAGCCCTGTTAGCTAGGTTAGAACCAGCACTATTTTGGCAACATCTGCCTTTGCACAAAATGTTGCCTCATTTCTGATGCCTCACAAAGGAGATAACAGGTGATACAAGCCCTAAACTCGATTTTTCCTGTCTACATGTCAACACTGGGAACTCACTTTCTGAAAATCTATAATCTGGATAGAGTTTTACAAAAGGTGCAGGACCTAAAACGCAGTTTGCGCGTGGATGAAAGGCTAAAAGACTACAAAATACCTGTATACGTGTAGACTAGGCCTATTGTTAATGACAGGGCATCTTGTTTTTAGTTTATGAGTCCTCAGCAGGTGAGGGAAACAGCAATATGAACATCGAATTTACGTTTGTTTTTTCTTTCATTTTCTGTCCAACATACTCTTCCTGACAGGTGGAGGTGATATAATCCTGCTGGTAATGCTACCTGACAGGTATACAGCAAAAACAGAACGTTTCTGAGCACTGAGGATGGGGGTGTTTTGGAGATGTGGGTTGGTTAGTTACAGGTCAGGATGTACAGAGAGAAAGGGCAGCGGTGCAGGAAGTGTCAGGGGCCTAATGAGTGGAGAACGAGAGGGACCTCCTTCCTTATCACACTGGGACCGGGACAGAGGTCAGAGGCACACAACATCCGCACATACTTGCCCAGATACATGTGCACACACATGCTGACAAAACACTCTGCGTACGCACACATGAACAAACACAGATGTGACATTCCTGGGTAACAGTTCGCAGATGGCTAGATTTAGATTTTGTGCTTTAAGATGCTGTAAGAGAATCAAACATCAGATATGAGATGACTTGAGAGATCTCACAAGCTTTGACTTGTACAGTCCTAGCCAGAAGTTTATACACCTTTGTGTAGTTATTTGGTCAAGAACAGCTTACTCAGAACTGTTATCAGGTATACGACTGAACAAATACACTCCGGCAAATATTTGCCAACTTCAAATAGTCGTCACTGAAGAATTCAGCCATACCAGGAAAATGTAGAAATGACTTATAGTCGGAATAGAGTGTGCAATGGTTTAATGACTTTGTTTTATCAGTGTTTTATGACACATGATCTAACAGAAAGATTACCAATGAAGCTAAATTTATTCTTCAGATTTAGCATTACACTCTGGGAACACAATCTGACTCACAATGGACAGTTTTCAAAAAGTATTAAAATCAATGCAGCAGACCCAATACAGAAATATTATCTCTTAATACAGAGACATGAACACCTGCATTTTATCTTATTCTGTACTGCATTTTATTTGCTTTTCTATATTTGGTCTGGATCTTAAAGGGGAACTACGCCCATTTTCAGAATTTATATGTTATTCCCGTGGTCTAAGACAGTCCAAAAATATCATCTAGCATGACATCCCAAGTTCGAGACTTCCTTCTGTGGTTTCTGACTTTGAGAGAGAGAGTAGCTCATGTTCACAAATGTTGACTGAACTTTCCTCGGTCATGGAAATAACATATTGGAATTCTTACTTTAGGTGATGTTCCCCTTTAATCTTCCTTTTTTTTTTCAAGACGTTGCAATAAAAGTGTCTCTATTTTTTGTTGATTCAAGTGTTTGTATGTTTTTCTTTTGTTTCAAATTAATATCTGTCACATAAACTATGGATTGTTAATTATTACTGTCAATGGTGCGTGTCTGTGATCTATGGAGTTGAAATTTAAGTTGAATTTGAGAGCAAAATCACCCACACAGTCCTGATAAAGCAGACTGTGGTATCTGAAGTCTTACAGAAGCAGTGTGTAGGATTTAGTGGCATCTAGTGGTGAGGTTGCAGACTGCAACCACCTAAATACCCTCGCCCTCACCCCACAGGAAACTGTAGAAACATGGTGGTGCAACATGGCGGACTCTGTGGAATCTGCTGCCTATGTAGGTATGAAGGGCTCATTCTCAGCTGACAAGAATACAGCAATTACTTTCTGCCAATGGATGCCCCTAAATTCGTCACACTGCTCCTTTAAATCCTTATTCAAATAATAAATGATGCCTTTATTCATGACTGTATCTTTGATTGTTACTCATGTTGTTATAAATGTTTCATGTGATGGAGAAATACTAAAGAGAAAACCATTTTTTCCATTGCTTTAACATGTGTTCCCAGGCTCAGTCTGTGTGGTCTCACCTGTACATGAAAGGTGCGACGGTGGCCGTGTTGGGGTGGCTGTGGTGCTGTTGAGTCTGAGGTAGCTGCACGCTGATGGTGTTGCTGGCTGTGCTCTGTGTAGTGCCTCCACCTGCCACAGGGGAGGCGCTGGTCTTTCCCTCTGTGGAGGCCAGGCTGGAGGTGGAGCTGGAGTGCCTGCTGTCCCTGTCTCTGTCCAGGGGTCCGCGGTGCATGGCGAGCCCCCCTCCTAACCGCATGCTCCGAGGCCTCTCCCCCGCCTCCTTCACTGAGGAAGCTTTCCCCCCGACTCCTGGGGCTTTGCCTCCTGGCTTTGGTATTCCGCTTTGTGCAGCGGTGGAACTCTCCTTTTTGGCCACTTTACCCCCCTTGGGAATGAAGCTGGTGATTTTAGAGGTCCTTTTGTTTGAGCTGTCTGTGTCTACAACAGGTGCTACTTCCTCCTTAAGCTCCTCCCCCCTGAGCTCTGTCCTGTCGGGGACTGAGATGCGTTTCCCCACCTCCTTCCCTTTCTCCTTCTCCTTCTCCTTCCCTCTCTCCTTCTCCTTGTATTTCTCTGTGCTTTTGACAGAGCCCTTCTTGGCAGTCAAAGCTCTGCTGAAAGTGCGCTGGGCGATGCCCCTCAGGGCGATTTTGGGGCTGCTGGCGGTTGTGGACACAGTAGTACCTGCTGAGGGAGCTGCTCCGTAGGCCGTCCCGTTGCTGGTGCCGTTCATTCCTGGACGGACATTGCCATCATCTTCCTCCATGGGGTCGGTGTTGGAGCCAGTCTCGGCTCTCTCCACCTGCACTGCTCCGGGCTGCCTTGCTGGGGCAGCATTGTCAGTCTGAGCCCCTGCTCCATTGGAGGAGGTGGAAGATTTGGAGCCTCCTTTACTGTTGAAGAGCTTAAGCTTCTCTAGCATTGACTTCTGAGCGACAACCTTAGGGGGAGCTTCAGTTGCCGGGGCAGCCTTACAGGACGCGTCCTTCTCCTGCTTGACGGGCTGCATGGCAGACGCGGGGGTGCTGGTGGAGGAAGGAGCAGGAGAGATGTGCTTGGAGCTCATCGACTTGCTCCTCCAGGGCTTGCTGTTGGGCTGGGGAATGGCTGTGGAAGAGGATGAAGAAGATGACGATGGGGGAGGAATCTGAGCGGAGGTAGCAGCGGGGATGCTGGTGGAGGAGCTGACAGTCACTGCAGATGACGGAGCATGCTCAGTCATCACCAAAGGCTGTGAGGTCATGCCCTCTGAGGAATCTGCACCAGAAAAGAGACATTTTATTAAACAATGAGATAGGAAGGTAGAGCTGAGGAGGAGAAGTCAAGCACAGGGAGGATCTGGGGGAGAGAAGAGAAACCAGATGCTAAGTTGTCTTTGACCCCACACAAAGTGGCCTTATAAGGGCCTGGAGGTGGCCTGTGTTGATACAGCCCAACGTGCCATTACTTTCCATCAGGCTGGCCACCAAAACTGTTAAAAACCCCTTAGCACTAACAATGAGAGGAGCCCATCACAAACTTTGTATAAAAACAATGAGGCGCAGACTCAAGTGCTTTAAAGTCTTGCCAAGCAGGCCAAGTCAAGAAGCAGTGCTGCAGCACTTATAAGGCTTGTACTTATAAGGGCTGCTTTTGGTCAGCGTCCCTGTGCTTTACAAAGAAACACTGTCTGGTTACATCTGGTTACATGTACTCAGACTCTTGTAAATTAGATTTATAAATGGGATAAAAAACACAGTTTAACTTTAACAGAACAGAAAGCCTTTTTTGTCGTGGAAACATGCTCCTGTAAACCATTGTCACAGATTTATCACCCAAAAACAAACTGTCTGGGTTAAATCTGCAACAAGTGACTCAACAGCATCTCAACAAGCACACTTACCAAAAACTGAAGGAGCAAGCAAAGAGCTGAAATCCCTGGCGTCAAGTCACTGCTCTTACTGTGAGAACTAGAGTGAACTAGAGTATCCTGAGAGCTGCTGGGGTTGTCAGTGTGTGCAGAGGGGTGCTACCAGCAGCACACAGTTCAGACCAGTAACATTTGAATATTCAAACTCCAACGGCCGCTGAGAGTGAGGGCCTGTGCAGGGAGCACTGGGAGGAATTAATCATAACAGTTCTGTTGCAACATACCTGACACACATACACACACTGACTCATATTTATTCTAAGCCCCTGCTGCTGCTGCGTTGCACACCTTAGACCTATGGGAGTTTAGGTTCTTAATACACTGCAAATTCACACCAAAGTAGCAAGATTGGCTTATTAACTGAGCAATATCCCCACAACTCTGAATCATATTAAGTAATTCTTGTTAGCTATAGAGTCCATAGAGTCTTGTTTCTAAAGATAAGTGGCAAGACGCATTTTCCAATATGTTTTTTTACTATTTGTCGAAGGCCCTGGTGCTGTTTGTATGAATTTTACCTGATGAACATCTGAGGACTGAAACAAGTAAGTACAAGCAGGGTGTCAATAGGTATCAGACACTTAGATTTAAAGCTTTTTAAGATCTTTCAAAGATCATTAAAAAGCAATTTTAAGACAAATCATCTTTTGTTATTAAAAGCATTGCAGATGAGTATAAAGGTAAGTAGTATATATATATGTGGTCCCATGCAGAGGTAGGTTTTATGTAGGGATATGGTTATTAGAGTGTCAGGTTAATCTACATTTTGCCAACAGGTAAGTGCAAGTATGAAGTACAAAGTGTTAGATTTAAAGATTTGTAGCATCAGAAATGGGGACTATCATGCAGATGAGCTTGGCTCATTTTGAGCCAAAAATATGATAAAAAAATAAATAAATAAAAGTAAAAAAATGAACAAAATAATAGAAGAAAATAGAATAAATAAAATAAAAAAATATAAATAAATTAAAAGGTGGATACATATAGTTTGTTGCAACTAAGACCTCAGAAAATCAAATTTAAAACTACTGAATTACTTTTACGGCCTGATTTTAATAAAATTGAATTTAAGACATTTTAAGGACAAAGTGACAAGTGATCGATAGTGTGCATTTTTGTTTTTGGGGTTTTTTTGGTTCTTTTTTAAACCTTTTTTCCAAATACAAGGATTTGAAGAAGGGACAGATGATGACCCTGATGACTTTCGAACATTTTAAAACCAAGTTGATTTTTATTGGGGATTTTTTTTTTTTTTTTTTTACATTACACCACTGGATTTTAAACTTTTCTTTGTTTAACAAAAAAAGACTTAGTGCTGAACTATTCATTTAAAATACTTATGGTGATATTTCCGATAGAAAATAATCATATGACTTTCGCAGTGCTTATTCGTTAATGAGTGAATATTCCTTTAATTCACGTTAGCCACATTACTTCCATATTCATATGTTATTCATGTGGTCTCATTAAGTCAGCATTTACACAGAATATTAAACACTCAACCCACTTGTTTACCCCTCTCTCATCTGGCTCTCAACTTTGTTTCATATTTACAGCACCTTTCATGTCCTAATTGGAAATAGGCACCCGCTCGCCGTCTCTCCTTTCTCCCCCTGTTTAGCATTTAGTGAGAGCAGCCTGAAACAATGCAGCCATTAGGAACTGATTAGAGACCAATTAGCCGTGCTAGCAGTTAGCAATCGGGAAAGTGGGTCAGGTTGCTAATAGCTGGAGTCCCATTGGAGGCGGCTGAATGAGAGGGGGACCTGCTGTGATTATGGAACAGGCTGAGAGAATACGGGGGACTGGCACTGCAGGTTTGGGATGAGTGAAGCTTTGATGTGGGCCAGCAGGACTGCCTGTGCTGTCCGTGAATGGGGTCAGTTTGGATTTCGGGTCAGGAAGGAACAGAAGAGGAAAGGCAGGACATGGAGAGGCCCTGGACACTGGGTACAGCTGGTCATTGTCATGACTGGACCCGCTGACCGGGACTGACACGCTCCAGTTGGGTTGCTAAGGGTGAAGGAAGGTGGTCAATCTTCAACGTGTCGGGTCAGAAGTGACACGAGAGTGATGGACTTGGACACTGTTGCATCATAAACCCAGCCAAGGATTGCAGACAAGGTTCAACACCTCAGTCCATCACAAACTAAGGAAACGCCAAAGTCATTGTCAAGTGTTTTCTTCTGGTTTAAAATTCAACCTGCTACTTTTTCTTACAATTAACAAAGCAACCACAAGGTGGGGTAGATTTCATTTTGGAGGGGAAAATGCTGCATGAGTCTTCATTTTAGGCACAGCCGCCTGAATATTTTAAGATAAAATAAAAAACACAGCCTCACACTGTAAAACAATAACTACAATCAAATGGATACAGACCTGGTAGACAGGTCTCTATGGATCAATCTGGCTTTACTCTGGCTGCATTTAAGAAACCAGCTTTAAATTATCTGCACAAAATGCACTTGCGGAAGCACTTTTCCTTCAAAAATAAACACAGAAGAGTCTTAACATGCCCAGAGAATGGGTCACTGACCTAATGACCCACCCTGTGCAGCCTTGGGCCAAATCCTGGACTTAAACTGCTGGGGGAAACATGTTGAAAGAATTTCAGTGTTTACGAGTTAACTGCTTAATTATGGCAGTCATTGGAGAATAAAATCAAGAGCAGAAAATGACAGTAGGTATAGGAGTACCCGAGGCGAAAAGACTCGCAGACCACCACTCCGCTTCCTGTCTGCCATAAAAAACTGTCTCACTCTCTCTGACTCTGTCTCAGGGTTGGCCCAGCTGCCTAGTCCTCTCAAAGCCTTCCCGATAACATCAAGGCATTTAAGGAAATCAGCCGAAGTGGACCCAAAGCTCTTTTCATGGATGGTCACACTCATGTGTCTGTGCGTGCGCTCCTTTGTGTTAATGCCCCTCTACAGCCGAGGAAAACCATGTAATTTCACACAAGTGTCAACGCTCGTCTCCGTGCGAGTGTGTGTACATGTCTGTGCATGCATGTCAAGTTTAGAAGAGAGGGGGATGTTTTTTTCTGCTCAGCAACTTCAAAAGCTTCAAACGGCAGGACCGGTGACCGGAGCGAACATACACCAGTGTGACCATTTCTTGCCCACAAAAAAACAAGCGGTAAACGCATTAGAGGTAGCGTGGGCTGACACTGTTTAGACATCACAAGCCCTCCAACCCCTCTCATGGTCACACTGGTCACAAGACATTAAGCTGAACCTTCTCAGTCAGTCAATGACCAAATTGCTGACCTGAAAATGCCCTGCTCACATGCAAGACTGAAAACGTGTTATTTGATTTTAAACCCAAGGTGCAGAGAAGATTTCTCACAGAGAGAGCACTGTGAGGGCAGTTTTATTTCATTTTCTGACACCTCCATGGACTTTTAATTTGCAAAATCTACACAAATCATATTTGACTGGCACAAAGTTTGAGGCTGCAGGTGTTTGCTTACTCATCACGTTCTGATTTCAGAAGCCTGCGCTCTCTCGCTCTCTCTCCCTCCTCAGTCATTGTGCTCCCAAAAGTGAGCGGGACAGCCGGCTTTTGTGTGGAGACTGAAACTTTTTAAAGTTTCTCCACATGAATACACTCAAACAGTGACGCTACAGCTCATCAGAAGGCTATTCATTCAGCAAGGGACCCAGCCATACACACACATACACACACAGAAATACATGGGCGACAGAAGCATGCACATACACAAACACAGAGCCACCACAGGTGCCCCCTGCTCTCTGTGTGTGTCTCTGCTCTGTGTCACTTGGTGGACACCAGACGCTGTCGCCTTGTGTTAATGCAGAGCAGAGGAGAAGATTCAGGTCTGTCTCTGTACTGTACAGCGGTGTGGTAACGTGACTCCATTCTGGTGTCAGAGCCAATGACACAGAGCAGATCTGGCCTCACAATAGAAGCTGCAGGTGCCTCTCTAACCATCTGAACCTCACAACAAGCACGTATAACATACTGTGTCCCACCATGTTCTTTTAAGGCAAACACTAAACTGAAATATCAGACTGATCACACTGTCAGACTTTTAATGACACTTTGGAAAGGTGAAATAAATTCTAAATCAGTGTCAGTTTTACACTAATGAAGCAAGAAGTTGGGTAATTACATGACTAATATCCCTGCAACCTCACTACTAACAAATCAAATTATTCACTAAAAGGTTCAGGGCAGCTGATCTGACATCCTCTCACAGAAAAACAAACCTGCTTTCTGCAGCTTAGCAGCAACAACAACAACAAACCTCTAAAACTGAATCAATCCTCTACCATACTTTATAAGTTCAAATGCAAACCTCAAGTTCTACATCAGAAACTATAACCTGCAGTCCTAGCTCGAGGCAATCTACAAGTGCAAGCTGACAAACCTCATAGGTGCTGCAGATGTCCAGGAGGAACAGAGACAGAAGGAAAGGACAGGAGGAGATGGGAGAGTCCCAAACCATGGCCAGACATCCAGAGAGTGCAGGAGCAGGAGGAGGAGGAGGAGTGTGGTGGTATGGCAGAGGGGAGGGGCTTGGCAGCATGTCAACAACACGGTAAGAAGGAGGGGGGTTGACAAGTGATTTTCATACTTCCTACCTCCAATCACATGGTCTGCTGCTCCAAAACATACATGCACACCTGTTTGCCAGGATAAGGTAAATTAACGTGTTATGCAAACCGTTTTTTTGTTGTTGTTTTTTTTAACAAAATTGATTTGTAAATGAGCTTTGGTCCTTTCTTAGAGAAACCTTGCTCACTAATTGGTCACTCACATCTCTAACATTAATGCTACTACTACTACTTCTACAAATACTACGATTTTTAATATCAACGGAGCAGTTCAACTTTTTGGGAAATTCGCGTGTTCGATTTCACCCCAGGTTTAGATCATTCTCCTCTCATGTCTGGACTATAAATATAAAGCTAAAGCGAACAGCCAGCTAGCTTAGCTTGGCACGAAGCAGCCTGGCAACCTCATGGTGACAGACTCCAGGTGGTCATTGCTGGCCAGGCCAAGAAATAGTCCCGCACACACACTCTTTAAAATCACGACTTGCTGTATTTACACTTCAGTTTTTTGCGTGGATTAAACAAACAAGATAGAACTTGTTTCTAGCATTCATGCCAAGTTTATCCAACTGTGAAGAGCACACAGACAGAAAACATATATCCGAAATGTTGGACTATTCCTTTGATACTAACCCTTGCAAATTTCTTATATACCTAACACAACACTGTCTGCTAGAAACTCTCCCATCTCCAATGGAGCTGCACATCAGAATAAGTATCCCACAGTGATGCTCAGAGTGTTGGTCCCAGTTAATTTGTCACTTTAAACACAGACAACAGATTCCCTCTCTCTCTCTCTCTCTCTCTCACTCTCACTCACTCACTCACTCACTCACTCACTCACTCACTCACTCACTAACACACATACACACACACACACACACACACACACACACACACACACACCTCTCTTTCTCTCTGGGCGGTCAGAATTCTCTGTGTAATGCAGGGTAATGAGTTTAGACTGTGAACACTGACAGTCTATATAAAGCCTTGGCCCACCGAGTTGTGACAGAAGCTATTTCAACACTGCTCTCACTAAATATACTGCCAAACACACTTGCAAGTTTGTACGCTGCAGAATTCAAAACACTGGGCAGTGCGAGTTAAACTGGGTCAGAGAAGTTTGGAATAAACGTGTGAGAGAACATTTCCGCCTCCTACTGAAAACAAAACTCTCCCGGTTGAATCATCAGGTCAAAAGATGAACAACTGTTTTAGAAAACATATTTTTCTATATCTGTTTAAGTTACTGAAAGTCAAATGCACAAGCCTACTGGGTGTTATAGTATAATACCAAACCGACAGAAACACAAGTTCTCAAAAACAAAGTTGCAATAGTTCCAATTTAGTAGAGCTCCTAAAGACAATTCTGCTGGGTGGTTTGACTTCACCAAACAGGAGGAGGGCGCTGTTCTTCCAGACTAAACACAGCAGAAGTTTTCAGTTTCTAATGACAGCGGACTGATGCTCTCCTTTATTCAAACACACAGCCATAAATGCCCTAAGTGGTTCAGATCCGAGCAGGCCACACTGACTGTAACCCTTTCAACCTGTGAGGACGAACACAGCAGCCAAATGGAGGTCACTATAACACTGCAACTCCAATAAATCACAGCTTGTCACCTCCTACACTCACACACAATGTCCTTAAAACAGTAACCACACACAGGTTTTTCCTCACGCACACTGTTCAGACCAGTCACTGAGGCTGCAGTCAGAGAATACATTTACATCAGCATCCAACAACTGAATGTTTGTTACAGAAACTGAGGATAAATTCTCTACCCTCATAACGTGAAATATTAATGTTCCGAGTTAACTGAAACATTAAAAGGGGGAATTTTCTCTTGAAAGGACACAGTTGTTTCAGTGCAGCATTACAGTACACGCTGAGGGGCCATGCATCTTTTTCTAGCATGGTTTTAACACTTTCTCCTGGTCTCAAAGCAACAGAGCAAACTCGTGTTTTTAACTGGCACCCAGAGGATTCACAGTCCACCTTAAATTTGTCCTCAACACTGCAACATTAACATTTTTAAGAGCTGCAAGGTTACGGTCTCCTTTCTAATGTGTCTCACTCTCTCTCACACACACAGACTCACAATTTGTTGAGGCCATCTCAAGGTTACAGTTATCATGACGGTATTTATAGCCATCCATGGCAAAACTAAGTGTGTTTGTGTCTGTGTGTGGTTGCACATGAGCCTTACCTTTGTTCAGGTTCAAGTTGGCTTTGGTCTTGTCACTGAAGCCCTGGCTGCGTCTGTTCCCAGCAGCACTGACCGCAGAGCCTCTTGGAGGGATGTCACTGCCGGCAGTGGACACCCTCGCCGAGGGGCCGGGAAGTCTGATGGAGCGAGAAAGAGAGAAGCGACAAAGAGAAAGGAAGGAAGAAAGAGTATGTTCGATATAAAGCCTTCATCACACACGCTGAGGGAACACATTCGGTTACTGCAAGTTTCTAGCACATTCTGTTGGGACAAATCCAGTCTACAGCTTCTAAATTTAAACAGGAGGGTTTCACTCCATCAGAACTGAGAGTAGAAGGACCATGCAGTGTTTTATGTGAACAGGGCAGAGCAGCACAAGGGTGTCCCTACATAGCAAAATGAACCAATCAAAAGGTACAGCATTAAGCTACAACTTCTTCAACATCACATTTCAGGACTGCTAATAAAGAATTCCCTTTCTGTGTTACAGAACGTCAAAAAGAGAAATAGCTTTAAGTGCTATACACATAAAGCTATTGCTATTCAAGATCTGTTTAAAGGTTCTGAGTAGCCTCCCAAAGTGATGAATATTTTTAATCGTCCCACACAAGCATCACTCTGACTTTGTTTTCCACACTGTGAATATGCAGCTTGTGAACTCAGTTGATGCCCGAGGAAGCTGATGTACTGAATTCATGATACAAACTTTTTTGTCCTACTTTATTGATTTCCTTGGGGAAAAGTTCTCCTCTCATACTCTTGCTGGGCTGCAAGGTCGAGCCAACCTCAAATCGATGACTTAACTAGGCACTCAGTCATCCTGCTGCTGCCTTTCTGTATGCTGTCTACTGTTTTAGGCTCTTTTGAAAGTTTCCAAGATACAGTACATGCCTACAACTGGCTCATCTTCAATCTGAAAGTCTGTGGCTTGGATTTAAACATAACACAATTTAATATATATGTAAACTCAGCTATCGTTTGCTTTCCTTGCAGCTCTGCTTGGCCCCACCTCCCTATATACACCTACAATAATGTAATGGAGACGGATGAGCTCACACAGCAGTGTGGAAGTATCTGAGTGCGTCGGACGGCCTGACAGCGTGTAGGTCCCAGGGGAACTGTCAGCTCAGCAGCCTCAGATTACACGCCCTGCTCCTTTATTTCCCCTCATGGATTAGACAGGATATACTAGCCATTGATAAGCCTTGGTGAAATTTACAACACCTTGATTCCATATTGCGAGTCGATATGTCGCCTTCGGTGAGGTGTGTGAGCCGAGCTGTAATCTGACCAGGCTGTGGCACGCAGACTGCTAATGAAATGCTAATTCACAGGAGGCGACATCATCATCATCATCCTGGGACTGTGAGGCAGGTGCTGATAAGCAGATTACAGCTCTCTGTCTCACAGCTCTTGTATACATTATGGAAACTCTCATTTCCGGCATGCCATTTACTTTGACTGGCCATTATTTATCTGGCCACTGCAAGGTAATAGGTCTCACCACATTATTTAGTCAAGAGCAGCCTTACATCATCTGGCTCTCAATTATGGCAGGACCAGTCAGTCTACTGCCCTCCCCCTTTGGACTGGCTGTGTATAGAGGAAATATTCGAGTTGATGGGTGAAAACAATTGTATTTTAAAATATCAATATGGGCTACAACGTGTCAGAACTAATATGGACATATCTTTACACGTTAACCTTTCACTTTATAATCTCAAAAGTCAAATACAGGCAAAAATACAAAAGAAAAAAATGTTTTTGCCGAATACTTTTTGCTTGAAATACATAAAGGACTAGGTATTTATAAATCGTATACTGTGCAGGTTTGGCTATTACGGTTTGCAAACACGCTTGCCAGCAAGAGTGAAAGTAAAAGCCAAGTAAATTCACTCTTGTTTGGCGTTGCCAGGCTATATTTGCATTCTTCAGTGCTGTGTATCTTGGATGCATGCTGCTTATGGTCTGGCACCTGGTCACTACCTTTTTATAGAGCCCCAACTTCACCAGAGCACTGTGGGGTACACGCTCATGAACGTGTTGAACACAGAAAATAAGAAAATGCAGGCAAAGGCCGGGTCTCTGCAGAAAAATACACTTCCGCACACTAGTGGGTCATAAGGGATGACTGAGACAGATGACTTCGGTGTGAAACTATACCTTGTTTTTTAGGGAAAATCCTGCATAGCATATATTTAAAAAATGTATTGCAAAGGAGTAAAAGGAGAGCAAGAGAACATTTTACTTTTGCTTCTTCAGGCTCACTCGCTCATGAGTTTTTAGTAAATGTTTATATAAATACCAAGAAGCTTGAATTTGGTCTGAAGTTGGGTTGTATGTGTGCTGCAAGCCCTATCTTCATTTTGATTCTTTCACATTGCCTGTCTTTGACCAGCATATGACTGATTTATACTGATGTGTAAGTGATTATCATATGAGCTCAATTCTAGTGCACATAATAGCAGAAATGGTGGCAGATTTACTTATTTAAAGCATTTAGATTTAACTATTTGTACATTTTTGAGGGGGAAAATGCTGATTTGCAGCCTCTCTGTGTGTGAAAAGAGCAGTGGCATTATTTTGAATCCCAACCTAGATAATAGACGAATAAAACAGGTCTTTTAATTGCAATATTTGCAAATAATAGCAATTTACATAAACTCTTTAAAATCCTTTAAAGAATGAGGAAATCTGTATACTTTTTTGACTGGGGCCTTTAGCAGAGAACATAAAAGTCAAGTGTTTTTTGGGTGAACACCTGGAGAATCTCTCACTCTTGTAGTTACACAAACTGACCAGAGGGTGGAGCCCTTGCATTGCTTTGGAGAGGAGCTAGTGGCGGGGCAGGTGCAATGCAAACAGAATCTGGGATGGGCAGCATGCAAAACCACATCCTAAATCCAATTTCAAGGCGCATCATCACATAATACGACACTGCATGCTGAAAGAGAGGCAAATGTGAACGCAGAAGGACTCGAGAGCATCACAGTGAACGCAGACGGAAGCTACGTTTTAACAACACATATTATAGACGTACATTCCAGCCACAGATTCTTTCTGTGTTAATTATTAATGTCACATTATATGGGGGATGTGCTTGTCAAGCAAGCAAACCCACACACACACACACACACACACACACACACACTTACTTAAGGGTTATCTAAAGGTCTTTCACAGCCCATTTAGCAGGCCTGCCAAATGAGGCGCGCTGCCAGACAGACAGGCCTGTCCGAAAATGGAGCCCAGGGCTTTAGTTCCTATCTGCTCAACACTACCACTCATGCATATTAGATAGTGCTTGTAGTAGATATTGCCCTTAATCACAGACAAAGAAACAACATGAAACCCATTACGGTACAAAAGAGAAGTTATACTTGATTAGGGGCAATTTCTACCTTCCTTTTTCCAGGAAAGGGACAGGACAGGAAGTGTGCTGGAGGAAAGAGAGGGAGGTGCAAGAAAACAGAAAGGCAGAGGAAGCTGACCTAGAGGTCTTTTTCTGACCAAGGGAAAACTTGAGCAGTTTACTCTGAGACCCATCCCTAGAGGAGAAGAAGAGAGGAGAGATATGGAAGAGGACAGAGACAGAGAGGTCAGGTTTACAGTTATAAATGACAGCAGGCGTGAACAGGAGGACAGCGGTGACAAAATGATGGATTAGAAGAGCAGAAACAGCAAGAAAGTGAAGACATAAACCCATTCACCTGGTTTCAAGGTTACATTTCTTATATTTCCAGTTTCCACAGTTTGTTTTAACGTGTCAGCAAGCCTCACCTGGACTGCATCTCGGCCTGCGCTGCTTTCTGGGCTGTGAGGGCAGGAGTCCCATGCGTAGAGTGGCTGAGCTGGGCCGGAGCACTGCTCTGCTGGCTCAGGGGAGGGTGAGTGCTCTGGGGCTGGGCGTTGGGTGGGAGAGAGGGCTGGGAGTTCTGCCGCTGGGCCTGCTGCTGCTGCTGTTTGTAGCGGGACAAGCTGAAGAAGAGGCCGAGGATGGCTTTCAGATTACCATTTCGGATCTCTGCAGGTCAGGGAGAAGGACAAAGTGGAATATCAAAAAGGAAAAGGCAGGTGAGGTAAAGAAGGAAACAATGTAATGGTAGCATTAGCAATTTTATGATGGAAAGTCACAACAGTTTAGGATTTAACCTGAGCCATGCCATACAACCACGACAGTAATCATTTCACATTTGTACAGGGTTAGTGGTATACAACAACTGATTTCTTTAGGTACTGGTATCGGATCAGTAGTCGTTAACGGCTCATATGCAAATTCAAGGATTGGAATTGGTATTGGGAAGAAAAAAAAAAGGTATCAGAACATCCCTAGACTTAAATGGTCATTCATTCATTTCCATAGCCACTCATCCTGTAAGGGGTCGCGGGGTTGCTGGATCCCTATCCCCCTATCCCAGCTGACATTGGGGAAGAGATGGGGTACAACCTGGACAGTTCACCAGACTAACAAAGGGTACCGCCCGCCATAGCTGTGCAACAGTTTCATGCCAATTGCTGCTGTTGCGTATTTTCAGTTTGACTACAAAGACTTCGACTAGGTTTACAACTGTTTAATTATTGTTTATAACAGTGGTTCCCAACTGGTTCAGCCATATGGTCCAGATTTCTCCTTAGTCATTGGTTCGCGGTCCACAGTTTAATATATTCAGCATCATACTCGTGTTCGGACATGCCATCAAGCTAGTTTGCTGTCTCTGTCAAGTAGCTGTCTGTTAGTCACTCACCCTACAGCACAGAACAGCACTTCAAAATAAAAGCTCCGTGCCCAAAATTCACTGTACTTCAAAATTACGTGTGATTTTAGAAAAACAGAGTCACTTGCACATTCAGAATGGACCTGCAATCCACTTTTGGACCCTGACCCACCAGTTGGGAACCACTGGTTTAGAAGAACGTGCATGCCCTAACCTCACCTGCTAATGCCTTTATCTGGCATTGACGGGATTAAGTGAACAGACTGTGAGCTGCAGCGAGTACGCTGGTATTTTCTTGCAAAACTGTAGTAACAGAATGAATGTAATGTGCCGTCTACTGGTGGCTTTGGATCTCCAGTCTATTTGACTTGTATGTTGTTGAATTGCAAGAGAAAAGTCCCAACAGAACACTGAGAGAACATGTACTCCTTACAGGACCGAGAACTGACCTAGCGTCTTTCTTGCTGTTCACTGATTCACTGTTCTTCCCAATGGTAACACTAGCAGTATTACTACCCGTACTATTGTTGTTCCTCGTGTGAATAATATGATGTGACCGTTTAAGCCAGCATCAGTCTTTTTTGGACGTAGACTACATTTAAACACAGCACTATTGTAAGCTTTCTGGTACATTAGCACTAATATATATGGAGTAATCAGCCCCTGCTGAGCCTACGTGTTTTAATGTGTACTGTCTGGCATTAATGTAGTGTGTCCTGGCAAAAAAGCTTGCCAATAAAAATGCCGCAGTGTATCAAGTAGCCATTCTTTATCTCTTTTTCCATTGAACAAAGGACATTTAGTAGCCTGTTCTGGTCTGGCCTGGCTTGGCCTGGGTTGGGGTCTACCTTTCTTGTTCCAGTGAAAGCAGAGGTACAGGAGTCCAGCTTACCCTCTGAAGACAGACCCTGGATATTGACTCCTTTGGCTGCCAGGAAACTGAGGCAGGCATCAATGTTCTCAATCTGGACAGAAAGACAGACACAGCTGTAAGACAATGCACCCTGCACATTTCCATTCACATTTGCATGTTTGTATAATGTCAGGAAGCATGCCGGTCTGTCTTTTGCACGCTTCTCATGACGGCGCTATGGGGAAATTGGAAGTGAACATCTACAAGTCTATCTCTAAAGGAGAGCTGACAGCACAAAATGTTCCAACCTGAATGTTGCTATAAAATTTCAGAAAAGAGGAGCTGAACATTTTCACTAACAAGGATAAAATACAGATCCATATGTCCTTCATTAGTCATTGATTTGATACAGCTGGAACAATGAAAAACAGGCTGTTGTAATGGGGAACTAAATCTGCTGATGTTTATTGGTCTTTGGCAATAAATACTAATTTTATGCCAATAAACAGCATACATTTGAAATCTTACAAGGCACTTGGGAAATGCATACATCTGCTAAGGTCTCACAAACCTATAAATGTATTATTTTCATAATATAACATAATCCATTCATCCATCCATTTTCATCCGCTTATCTGGGACTGAGTAACGGGGGCAGCAAGCAAAGAGAAAGCACCCCAGACGTCCCTCTCCAAAGCAGCCCTTTCCAGCTCCTCCTGAGGGACCCCCAGGTGTTCCCAGGCCAGATGAGATATGTAATCCCTCCAGCATGTTCTGGGTCTGCCCCGGGGCCTCCTACCAGTGGGACGTGCCCGGAACACATCTAACGGGCGGCGCCCTGTAGGCATCCTGATCAGATGCTCGAACCACCTCAACTGACCCCTTATAACGCAAAGGAGCAGTGGCTCTACTCCGAGCCCCCTACGGATGTCTGAGCTCCTTACCCTATCTCTAAGGCTGAGCCCGACCACCCCAGAGAGGAAACTTCGGAATTTCGGCTGCTTGGATCCGTGATCCAGATCTGCACATAATGGTTGCCATGTTTTTAAGAGAATGTCTGTGTCTCGATGAGAACTGTTAAGGCTTTATACAAGGATGTTTTCTACAAGATTTTAAATGAGTCAGACTAATGACGACTAAAATTTATCAAGTTGTTTCAGCAGATGTAGATATGTCAAATCGGCTTCCTTTGACCAGTAACACAGGAAATTATATGGGATGTAAAACAAAACAAAATAATACTTATTTTTCCATATTCATCCAAATGTGTTACGTGAGATATGTAAGAGGAGTGGTAAAATAAGTATTAACACCAATTCAATTAAAATGTCCCAACTAGTTGTCTAGATATCAAGCTGGATAGCAAACAAATGGTACTTTGGCAGACAAACCAGTGTTGGAAAGTGGAAGGAAAAGCTTTATATTTAGTGACTGGCTGCTCATATCGTGCTGAGCAAAGCTCACAACACAATATTGGCCACACTGGTGACACAGTCAAAACAGGATTCAAACCAAGCAGACTTTCGTCAGCAGGGCAAGGGAGAAGCAAACCATCTACACCGACACAGTTGCTATGACAGCAGCCCTGGCAACCTGAGCAGACTGCTGAGCTGTCACTGGACTGCGAGAGGATTTGATAGGCAGACAGGCTTTGTTTAGAGCCCATGTGACCCATTATACAGCGAGTGTGTTGGCTGGCCCACGTAATCACAAAGTAAACCACATAAAACAAGTCATCAAGCAGAGTCACCGCAGATTAATGATTGTGCGATCAAAGTTTACCAACTGTTGTTTCCAATGAGCAAACACACAAGGTACGGCACAAAAGATATCAATATGGCACGACCGTTGCTCTGACTGTTAGGCTGTCCTCCAGGCAAGGCAATTAAGTGAAGGATTGACTGTGAAATGGACATTTAAAAAGCATTTTACAGTATGCACAAAGGTTAAAGAGGTGCTAAATCTTTTTCAGCATGACATTTATTACCAGTGAGAGTAGGTTTATAACACGCTGAGGCTAATGTGCCACAGTGTACTTACAACAAACCTGCTTGGAAAGTACAACAGCTTAAATATAATCTCGCAGCCAAGGGAGTACAGATATAGAGCAGTGATACTCCAGGTGGTTTTTAAACTAAAATACATATGAACTGTGTCCTTTGTAAACGAGGCCGGGTGTGGGCTGCATCCGGGAGGGCCCCGCTCACTAAAGATTAATGACATGATTACACTTAATATGCACCAACTAAATATAGCTTGACCTACAGCTCCCTCCATGCTTCTCCTGTTAGGAAGTATCCGGCTGTGAGGTGAGAAGCTGAAGTAAAAGCGCATCCGCCTCTATTAAAGTGTCTGATTCATGCATACAAGGTACATACTGATGTGACTAAATCTACTGTTACTATCTCATTCGTGCTACTCACATCTGCAAACATACTTCTATTAGTTACAAGCACTAACGCATTTACATTATTTCCATTTACTACCATATCACTATTAGTGACACCTACACCATCATTAATACTACTTACATCCACTGCTGTATTACTATTAGTTACATCTCCTATTATAATACAGCAGGGTTCTCCACTACCAGAATATTAGTCAGCACATTTACATCGCACATGCTTAATTACTACTTGCTTATTAATCTGTGAGATTAAAAGCGATAACCTTAAAAACTGTACCATATTGTTATCATTCAATCCAGTCCTTGATTACTACAGCTTGTTCTACTCCTAGTTTAAACTCTGTGTTTATCTGAGCCATGTGAGTGTGTGCAGAGGCTGGTGCACTTCAGGTCACTGATTGAGTCGAAACAGCAGTGTAACCCCTGCTGTCGTTTCAGTGACCTCTGACCCGAGAAACAGCTGTTGGAGGGGCTGACATATGCTGCTCTTAGAGGTGATACAGCAGAAAACATAGGAACGATATGAATGCAGACCTTTCTGAAATGCCTTTCTTTAATACCTCCGACCTAAACCTTATTTGAGTGACTAAATCACTCCCCTAGTGTCCTTAAATCCAAATCCCCTCGTATAGTTGGAGTTTTAACAGCAGCAGCCTGCAGAAAATATGCTTTATTAAGATACCCTGTCACAAATGCCAAGCCAATCCTGCTGAGATGCTCCCAAACCCCGCCTCTCTGGGGGTATGCATACTGACACTTCTTGTTATTTAAAACCTGCAGGGACCAGAGCTCAGAAAAGCCAGAGGAAACTATTCAACTCAACGCCATCAGCTACAGAGCCTTGGATCTTACAGTCTATGCTTTAAAAAGGCAGACCAAATCACTTTCTGTCCCTTGAGGCAATCCTCCCTTGTGTTTTCTTTTATCGTTGTATATCACTAATCAGTCTGTGATGTTCAGTATATACCACGGGTTACTGTATTTACAAAAGCTTCGTTTCAACCAAGCAGTCTTGTTCAGCTCATTTCAGTTCAGTTTGGTATGCATTAGAACGGTTATTTCTTCCTCGCCATCGTCAGAAGTTGTGGATAGTATCAACAGAACCCCTACATTTCATCTTGTTTGTCATCAGCCCTCTGTTGAGGTACCTAGCACATTGATTGATCTGATACTTAAAGGTGGAGCTTTAACAGCGCAGTCCGTTGATTGATAAAGACAGAAACCTCATTCAAAGACTACACAGACTCAATACATAAGAGAATAGACTGTCTGCGGTGGAAACACCTAACAGATCTTGAGGTTAGGTACATGTCCGTCAGCACTATGAACTGATTCTAAGAGCCCTGTACCCAAAGTGTTTGGTGGAAATGCAGATAAAAGGTCAACTTTTCATGAGGACCCCTGATGGCCTTGGGGTTTAAGATGATGTATATATATGTAACAGCCAAGTTCAAATTGAGTTGGGGACCTTTATTGGTCGTCACCCATCCTCTCTCTCCCCTCTCTTGTCACCTCCAAACCACTAAAGTGTTTCACTCTTTAAACACCTGATGAAAAGAAAATTATCTGACCACAATACTGAAAGTTTCCTTTATGCCCTACAAAGTCATTTGAGATATTCTGGCTTTCTTAATATCACTAAATAGGCCTTCCTTTGGACGTCTGAACTGATGCTCAAACAAAATAAGCTAGTTGAAGATGTCAGTTTGGGTTCACACAATATCTGACGGGCTTTTGTCAGTATTTAAAACATTTCTTTAAATGTATGAAATATTAATCTTTGCATCTAAATCAATCCGTCTTAACCAACCAATAAAGAACAGTTATCAATTAACAGATACATTAATCAACAATGAATACTACTGTTAGCTGCAGGCTTACTGTAGACTTATTTACTAGACATTCAAATAAACCAGTTTCATGACAGGAATAAGATAGTTGTACCACCAAACAAGATGAGCCCAGAGTCTTATGACTCTTCTGTTCTCTGCAAACTATCTACAAGATGATTGAAAACTATCAAATCACGTAAAAGTAAAATGACAAAGTTTACAAAATGCTCACATATATATACACCAATGCAGACACAGTCCGAAGAGTAAAACCACCAAGTCCAGACAACACTTAAGAGAACAATCTTATGCTCACACTCTACTGATCACCAGAACAAAATACCTCTAAACAAGCACAGAGAAATATCCACTGCAGATCCTGAATGACACCACTGGTAGCTCCCACCTGCCTGGACGTGTGGATGGTGTGATCTGTCCCTGCTGTGTGACTGCTCCGCCTGGCCTCACACCTCCATCCAGGCCACCGTCACCTCCTGCTCTGCTCCGGCAGCAGCATGGGGCTGGCCAGCCAACAGCCCTCTAAACAAACACTTCTTTCCATCACAGGGATGCTATTGTGTGTGTGTGTGTGTGTGTGTGTGTGTGTGTGTGTGCGCGCGTGAGAGAGAGACAGAGAGAGAGACAGAGAGACAGAGAGCTAGAGGGAGGGAGGGAGTGTGTGCGAGTGTTATATATCTGAAGTAGGATTTGACTGATAGGAGCTTTTGAAGACTAATACTGAGGCCGATATTTTTAAACCAAAGTTGCTGATAGCTGATCTAAAGCAATGAATATCTGCAGTAAAATACAAAAACCTTGTTATTGTCAGAATGAAAAAGCCTCAGAGGAAGCATTAAGAATATCATGGGATGCAAAGTCTCTACTAGGGCTGGGGGATATGACGGTATATACAATGCAACGGCAGCAAATGTGTACACCAGCAGAGATTTGGCGATACCGTTTCTATCGTGGGAGCTTTACAGGGCAGGTGTCATAAGTCAGGGCTGGATTATTGCGTGATCATGTGATCTAGTGACTCTAGACTCTTGCAAGGGAATGTGATTTTTGGCAAACATGGAGGAAGAGAGTGGAGTTGTGAATACAGAAACAAATGAAGCTCTAGCTAGTTCACTCAGGAAGACAATACTTTTCATGCTCAGGCTGTAAGTTTCTCTCTCACCCTGCCATTCACTCCTGGCACGCATGCTCACTCACTATCTTTAGGTGTCATTGTCTGGGTAGGTCAGTTGAGTCATCTGCTGTTTTACAATCAACCAACAGCACAGCGACGCACCTTCTCTGTCAGCCTATCATCTTACTGCCCCTCATTTTAAATATGGTTCTTTTTCTGCCGTAGTTCTTCCTTGCTGCCGTTGTGCGCACCCTCCACCTCTCCATCAACGCCTAGTCTTTATGGATTCATCAGCCTCATTCGCCTCAGGAGTCAGCAGCCACCACCACCAGCGTCTGGACTCCAAGGGGGGGATTTTTCCTGCTGCTGCTCAGATGTCCCACGGTCACAAAATATGTGTACACTCGTATTCTGTATTAAATATCATCTTTACTTCACGCTTCTGTCTCTCCCGAATGAACTGAAATTATTGCTCTTAGGAACCTCAAAGTTTCTTTAATGTTAACATTCTTCTGCAGACTTGAAGAAGACTAGTATGGGTATTTTTAAACCATTCCTTAACTGAATTTACAGAACAATTCCCGCATAGTTTCCAGATCTCAGACACCAGATATTTTATTCAAATTAGTTTCCAACAAAGCATAACTGAACAAATGAATGAATAGATAAAGTATGCAAAAAGCTCAACAGTGCAGGAGTTACAATATTTTCTGGTCTGATCAGCAGGGAGAAACCTCCTTCACACTGTCACTTCACAACATGATGAGCTGATATCCAATATTTCAGAATAAATATTGGCCCGATATGCTGCAGCTCTGATCTATCGGTCTGACTCTTGTGTGACGACACCAGCTTCACCTAAAAGCCTAAAGCTCTCTACCATTTGACTTTCTGACTGCTGGGTCTTGTGGATTCTGATCATGCAACATCGTAGTGAGACAACGTGTAGTCAGTATGCGTGTGTATCTGTACACGTGCCTGTATCGCTGTGTGGTTACATCTGTCAGTATCTGCCCACACGTACTTTCACTCTCTCAGGAGGTTTCACAGACCACAGTTACCGGCTCACCTGCTGAACTTTGACATCTACTTAAATAATTCTCTCTTACTCGGCTGAAAAAAGTATGCAGAGGTTTCAACACCTCAGGGGAGTGCTGGTTTTCACAGCTTATTGATAAAAACCGATGCACCAGCAGCTATGATGCACACATACTGATGCAAAACACACACGTCAACTTCAGGCAGTATATTCTGTCTTATTACATGCTGTTGTGTGTCTTTATTCACATCTGTAGTCACGTTATGGTCACAGTGTGTATTCTCTCATTTAATTAAGCATATTTAAACATGTTTCTTCTTATTATCTCCTCATAAGATTTATTATTATTTATAAACTATTAGGCTAAAACAGTTTTATATTTTCCTAATTATCCTCTCTGTGTTCATAAACAAAAACAAAAATCTCCTCTGGCTACATCAACATTTCCCCCCCTGATCTGTGAGCAGAATAATTAAAGCAACTCTGTTAATTTGTTGTCTGAAAAACACTTTTGGGTTGTTTTTACAAATTAATAAGACATTTGTGAATTTGTTTTCATTTTGACAAGGACACATTTTTCCCGAGGTTGAAGTTTCAGGAAGATGTTCTTGTATAATTTACAAACTGTTGTGTCATATCTCCTATGAATGGACTAACTGTTACTGCCGCAGATGACTCACTTAGGCAACAAATGAGCACAGCATATCTGTACGTATGAACAAGGGGTGGACATAATAACAAACAACTTGCTGTGCATCGTGTGATCACAGTTTTACGTTTCACAGTGGTAGCTTTTATTGCAGAGCAGTTGTATTGGATTGCATTATTCAGTCAAGTGTTTCTGTTATTTTGTCCACCCTCTCCATGTGCTGTGTCTCTGTTGCCCAGGGCTCAGCAGCTGATAGAGGTCCGTGCCCTCTGAAATTAACATTCGGGTTTGGTATATTTGGTTGCTTAGAAACAGTAAATACGATTGCTCTGTTGTTTTCAGTCCATCATGTGATCACCCGAGTTCTGACCAGCTGACACAGTTGGGAATTTCTCCATCTCTCCAACACACAAATACACACATAAAGTACCACTCCCTTAAATTAAACATTTACCAGCCTGCTGAATCATTAATAAAACAACTTTTGGGTCTTGTCCTGCTTACCTGCGTAAAGCTTCACCCTCTACAAAACCTCCAACGTTCATCTGCGTCAAGAAAGCAACGATCTACGCACCAGCCTGAATTTGTGATCTTCACTGTACAGACTAACACCACACAGTCAGAGACACATGTGGCTGTGTGCACTCAGGTTAAACAGTGGGTGTGTTCTGATTAGGTAAAAACTGTGTGGCAGTTTTAAGTGACGCTGCACCTGAAGGGGATTCACAGGGTGAAAGAAAGAGAAAAGCTATGTTGTCAGTCCAGTTTAACACACAATCGCAGTAAAGGGCCTGCCGTGAGGTGAAAGAGTTGTATCCTCAGTTAACATTCTTATGTGACTGTCGATGCTTGTTCCAGTCCTTTTTTCATCAAGCTCATTAAAACACCTGGTCCTGCTGGTTTCTACCTGTGGAGTCAGTCTATCTCCATCACCTCTCTCGCTCTCTTCTGCAGCAGCAGAAAACAGGGAGGTTACAGAGAATAAACCAGTCCAGCAAAAAAGATATTAAGAGCACAGGTAATAATCAAACCTGTGTGTCCAAGGAACAAAATCCTGAATGAAACCCTTAAAATGACAGCTCACCCCAAAATCAAAAATATATACTTTTCTTCTTACCTGTAGTGCTTTGTATCAATCTAGATTGTTTTGGTGTGAGTTGCAGAGTGTTTGAGATATCAGCTGTAGAGATTTCTGCCTTCCTTCTAATATAACGGAACTAGATGGCACTCAGCCTGTGGTGCTCAAAGCACCAAGAAAAAATACATTTGGAAAAACTCAACAACAATGTCTCTTTCCAGAAATCTTGACCCGATTACTCAAGATAATCCACAGACTTTGTTGTGAGCAGTTTCATGTAGGAACTATTTTCTTCAAAACAACACCTGCAACTGTATCAAGGACTAGCTCACCGAGCACCACTGAGTTAGCGTCACAGCTCAGCCAAGGAGGATGCCATCAGTGTTTACATCTCACATTGTCACGAGCACAATCTTGTCCATGATTAGATAAACACTTCTTGGTGGAAAGAAAATAGTTCCTACATGAAACTGCTCACAAAAAGGTCTGTGGATGATCTTGAGTGACCGGGTCATGATTTCTGGAAAGAGATATTGCCAATTGCCATCTAGGTCCATTATATTTGAGAGATGGCAGACATCTCTACAGCTGATATCTCCAACATGCTGCAACTCACACCAAAACAATCTAGACTGATAAATAGCACTACGCGTAAGAGGAAAAATATGTGTTTTTGATTTTGGAATGAACTGCCCCTTCAAACAAATACAAAACCAAACTCTTTTACTCTCTTTTTCTTCCTCAATATCCAGTAGAGAAGTGTAGCCTTACAACCAAAATACATGCCCCAGCCCACACGTCTGCCGCAGCATGCCCGCAGCAAAGCACGTCCATTATAATCAACTGCAGCTGCTACACTGACCACCGAAGCCACACTTGCCTGCGTGGGCACTGGGCTGCTTAACGTTATTTTTATGCGGATGATCTACTTTTTTTTTCAGCTTCGCAGCCCTCCAACAGGTAAAAATGACATAGAACTGAGTAAAAAATGAGTACAATCTATTTCAAATGATAAATACCTTATAGTACTAAAGGTAATGTGAAGCAGCAGAGCAACCTTGTCGGGTTTTTTACATTTCATTAAAATAAATCAGTCAAGTCAATGCATCCTGCTGTTAAAACAATCCACTTAATTAATTCCAGTTAATATAGCCTATGCTTCCAAACCCTGCATCATCAAGCACTTGGCAAAACTCAGTACACACACTGTGAAACTGAAGCATCCACACCCTGCAATGACAAAGTCTGTGAAGCAGGTGGAAAACCCCGCTCTGCTCCGCCTAGTGCGTAGCATCTGTGCTCCATGTATTTCAGCCACAAAGCACTGCATGGTTATCCACGAATGTGTATATCTAATGGGTTATCCAAGCATTTCTAATGTAGATATAGATATGAGGTGTCTAGAATCATCTGCTGACGGCCACAAGATAATGTAATAATGTAAGAGGTCTGTTTATCCAAATTGCAAAAGACAACATGCATTTCTTCACTTATACCTTGCAGAAAATTGGGGTTTTATTTGTTCATGTTCTGCAGTATTTGTCACTTCAATCCTCATGTAATGGAAGTAAAAGAAATTTAATCAGAATTTGTGGTGATTGCAGCATCGGAAAATGTCAATAAAAAGCAGCAACATCAATATCTCTTTGAGGTAATAGTGTGCCGGTACAACATGCTGCAATTTGAACTTCTTTTGACCGATAAAATAGTCCCTTCAGATTCTGCTTAACTGCAAAACCTTGGTCCATATTATTTGGAGTAAATTAGGTAAATGAATCTATTACCATATTTTACTAGCACCGAATAAAATCAGGATAATGAACTGTTTGGCTGATGAAACATCTCTATCGGACATTGTTTAATTTCTCAGCCTTTAACAGGTGAAATCTAGTTTATTTCAGAAGCTGCTGCTTTACTGCTGCTTGGACGAGACACCCTGTGTGTGTTTGTTTGTGTGCCTCTGTCTGTGCGTGGCATCCTGTGTGGTTTTAACAGCTCAGTGTCAGATCAACACCCTCGCTCTGAGCTGAACCCACACAGACAGACGCACAAACACACAGGGGCCTGACTGGGTGGCAAAGGAATGACCCGATGATGGAGGTCCGTTTAACGAGGATGTGACAGTTGTAAAAACAGCCTTTCACTGCGGCATGGATAGCCAGCATGCTAATCAGCTAGCATGAGAGTGAGGTGAGAGTGCTACAGTTTATTCCACTGATGGAGCTTATTTCCATGTTTATTCGTTTAGAGATGGAGGTTAAGTTAAGTGGTGGTAATTGGCACCAGCTTTGGAAGCTTTGCAATGAAATCAAGTGCTGTAAAAGTGAGCTCTCATACTCCTCCACCCCAGCTGCCAACTAAACTCTCAGGACCCGTGTGTGTGTATGTGTGTTTGTTTTGACAGCACAACAACACACAAAGCAGACATTTGCATAATGACTGCAGTTGCACCTGCCCTTAGCACTGCTTGAGTGCGTCAGATTTTCTTTTAAAGCTAACAAACCTACTGAGATTATGCGCAGCGATCCAAAAATATCACGCACACACACACACATATGCAACATCTGAGCTCATCCAAGCAAAATAAAAGCAGATTTTGACAGCCGCTGTCCAATAAACAATATCACATTGCTTGAATGCGCACCATGAAAATGTTTTTTTGTTTCCCTCTTGAGTGACACACGCACACCATCCATGAACATTTGGGACACAATCAAAGACATGTTGTATATTTGGAACCACTTGATTTGTCTCTGAAGTGTCCTGCAATTTTCTTGTCTTTAAAAAAAAAAAAAAAAAAAGCCACAGTGTTCACGGATGACAGCGGGGCTGGATGTGAGAGAGGCAACACAGGATGTTGATAACAGCACAACAAAACCGCAGAGAGAGGCCCAGACCGCTGAGACCAAAGAGTGCAAAACGCTCAATTACAGGCGACTGGGGGGCGTAATCAGCACTAATGGGAAAGGCCTAATTGATAGTAAGTGGGACAGGAAGTAGAGAGGGAGGTGAGCCATTTTCAGAAATGGCTTAGTGCACGCATTTCTGTAGTGGTATTGAACTGAACTCAGGTTTTATGGTATCATGATGCTGGCACACAACCCGAGTACATCACCATGGTAACCTAAGCTGCAGGGCTGACATGCTCCAATGTTAATGTCAGAAGATCTGATCATAACCTGCCAACAACACAACTACTGGCCAAACTGCTCACTGAAAAAACACTGTCATCATTAACTGACTTTATTTTATCCATTCTGGTTTTAGAACAAAGCTTTAAACAAACACAGAGTTTATGACACCAAATATAAAATGATGGAGCTGCAATGATTTATCAACTAGTACTCAACCATTTAATTAATAGCAAACTACTTTGATAAACAAATAACTGATTTGAGTAATTAAAAAAGCCCAAATTCTCTGATTCAAGCTTCTTTGTTTACTCTTCTATGACAGTAAACTGACTGTCTTTGGGTTGTGGACGAACACCACATTCGAGAAAGCCTTCTTGGGCTTTGGCAAACACTGACTGACATTTTTTACAGTGTTCTAACATTTCATACACCAAACAACTAACCAATTAAGTGAGAAAATAATTAACAGATTGATCAGAAATGAATATAATCATTATTTGCAGCCCTAGATTAAAAGCTGCATTTTAATTGCGCAAAGTTACTTTCATTCCCGACAGTGTGGAGGCTTCTACACTAATATACTATCAGTGCAGCTCAAAATAACATGAGGCGACTTCGTAAAAAAATAAAACGGGAAACAAATTAAACCCTCTGTTGTCTATTATTATAAAAAACAATCCACATGCTGTTAATTAGCTCCCAGTAAATTAAAAATGCAACGTTTTGGTCAGATAGCCCTTATCAGGCATTAACTGTCTTCTCTGCTTTGGCAGAAGAAACAGTTTTATATTATTTTTAACTCTATGCATCATACATTCATTACCGTCAGTTCATCATAAGATAAATAAATATACTCACTTTGTACTAAAGACATATTATTCACCCTGCTTTTATTGATAGCCTTACTTTAAAAATATTTCAAGTGTTTCCATTGTTTCCTATTCTATTCTAGATGTGTGATTATACTGTGAACATTTCACCTCCTTCAATATCAGATTTTGGTGTCACTAGAACCAAATTTTCCCATGGGTATCACATTTCCCATTAAGTACTTCATTCAGGTTTGTGGTGATGTCACTTGTAATGAACAAATCTGCCTCTTTCACATGAACACTCTCACAGCCCGACAAGAAAACCTTAAGTGTACTGAGCTAACTAACGATACCAGCAATCCAGGATGACCAATGTTTGGTTACTCTCGCTCACTGGGCTGACTCTCACTTTGAGATTGGAGAAAAAACGCCCCGGCTGCTTGTATTTCTTTCAACCAATCACAATCGTTCTGGGCGGTGCCACAGCAACGGTGCGCTTGCAAAAATATTGCCAGGGGGAAACAGGTTTTGGTGTAACACGCCCACAAAAATATCGCCGACAGGACGCGAGCCATGGCAGAAAAATGGCTACATCCCCGCAAGATCAAACGCCGCAAAAGTTAGTAAAGGACGTGTTGAAAACTGCTACACAACCGGAGGTGGTAGGGCGGGACTTCAGCGGGTGGCTCGTTCCGCCCAATGAGAGGCTGATCCATGCAGCGAACTTCTGCCCACTCAGACTAGTGTTTGGTTAACCCAAAGGGGAAACCTAGCTTCACTGAGAGCCACACTATGTACAGAGCCCAGCTCTACATTGTCATTTATGTTAAATTGAGAATAGATCCTAACTGATATACTTTGAGGCTTAAATATCAACAAAGGTCGAGAATTTTCCAAAGCTTTTAAATTAAACTGGCACCGTAACTTATGAAATGGCAAACAAAGAAACAGACCGCCATCAAAAAATGAAAACAGAGCACTTTAAAGTACTAAAAAAGCACTAGAAACCAATCTAAATGACAGGATACCCTCACAAGTGTAGTAATATGGGCCCATGTTCACACTGAAGAGGAAGGGTTCAGTGATCAGCTGTGCTTCCACCTCCTCCTCAGTTGTTAACTCTCGGTGTGTGTGTCTCTCTCTCCCTCTGGTGCTTTGAGAGGCTTCACTAGTCTGGCTGGTGGCCAAAAATAGCCCCCTCAGCTGGCACACTGGCCCAATTTACGACCCTTCACATTCAGCGGAGGGCAGCCCTGCCCTGGGCACTGTCGGCTCATTTCCCACAGAGAACACAGAACTGTGAAAACACCGAAATCCCACCAGCAGCGTTACAAAAAAACCCACTTGCATATCTGCTAAATGTCACCGTGGACAAAATCACATCACAACTGGTTGGAAACATTTTCTTTGTCATCAGTGCTGATGCTCCCTGCCTGCTTTGACTCCCGGAGATGAGAGGAATGCTCTCTTCTTTTGCAAGTGTAATAAGATGAGGCAAAACTGGCCCCAAAACCCAAAGCCTGGGATGCTTTCAACTGAGAGCCAACTGCCAGAAGTCTGAGCCAGAGGTTTTACGGACGGCAGCCCACAAGACCACAAAAGTAAAAATAAATGGAGTAACTATTCACCAGTGACTTCTGCACCACAGCTCCCAGCGTGGGCCACATGAGACGGTGAGATAGATGGCACATCAAAACGGTGTGTGACTTTACACACAGAAACACACACAGAGGTAAATTTCACAACAGCCTGTCAAAACAAACTTAGAAGGTCACTTACCATCTGAGAACGGCTCTTGGGACAGCCATTGATATCTCCAATCTTCTCATTGGCTGGGGAGAGACAGAAAGAGGAGGCAGAGACAGAGAGATGAAAGAAGAGAGAATGAAACTGTTTTCAGGCGTGTTCAGTTCATGTAATCCTCTCTTTTATTTCCAGTGGAGATCCCTGAGTGTGTGTCCCAGACAGTTGCTGGCTGAGTGAGGAGAGCAGAGGTGTTCACGCCGGTGACTGTGACCCCCCTTCTCTCCCCTCCCGCTGAGATATGAAACACTATCTGGTAACAGCAAATGGGAACGGGGCCGCTGGGGGCCCGGCCGAGTTGTGTGTTGTGCTGCTTCTTTTCAAAGGGTGTGTGTGTGTGTGTGTGTGTGTGTGTGTGTGCGTGCGTGTGTTTGGTGTCGAGGATTCCTCCCATCTATTAGAGACCCAGCCCACAGCAGCTGAGACACGATCGTCAGCTCACAGCTGACAACTGTGCCAACAACACAGCCTCCTCCATCAGGAGGCACGGTGGGGCCCACTGTGTCGCTCTAGCTCAGGACCAAACACTGCACCACCTTCACTGCTAGAAATAAACTGGTGAATAAACACAGTGTCTTTAATGTGTTCATGTTAACTTCTGGTAATGTCACTTTGATTAATGTCAAATTGTCATAATCAAGACAACCCAAACAATGTCAACTTGTCATTACAAAAACCGAATGACACTTAATAACAGCAGTCATAAACGCTTATGACATGTAAATAATGTTCATGACAGGTTCATGACCATGTCATGCCACAGTTATGACAGTGTCATGTCACTCTTATGTAGATATCTTCAAGTAAAGTGTTACCAGTCTAATAAAGTTATCTTAATGCCAATAACCAATAACGCAGTGTAGTGATGGCCAATGAAGGGGTAGATGTGTCCACTTTATTTTTCTTCTGTAAAGTAACTTTTGACCTTAACATCTATCAGATTGATCAATTCATTTAAAAGAAGTCAAATCAAAAGAAAATCTGATGGGTCGCTGTACACTCTCCCCCTGTATTGTATAAACAACACGTCCTTGTCAAATAATAAAGTGCGGAGGAGAGGCTTTAATGATTCCTGGCAAGCTTCATAAAAAAAAAAAAGACGTAAAGAAGTAAAATAGCACCATATTCTCTTTAAAAGAAGGCATATTATGCTAATTTGTAGATTAATACTTTTATTTTGGGATTCTACGAGAGCAAATTTACATGCTTAAATGTTCAAAAACACTTTATATCCCTCATACCGTCTGTGCTGAAATACCTGTATTCACCCTCTGTTCTGGGATGCTCCATTTTAGCGCCTGTCTCTTTAAGCCACCCTCCTGAAAAAGCCCAGTCAGCTCTGATTGGTCAGTGTTTCCAGGTTTCGTGTATTTATGCCATTCTCTCTGCACCATCATTACAGCCAGGGGAATGACTGTAATGGAGTAAAGTGTTAGTGTCAGCTTTAAATTACCAATTAAAGCTTTTAAAGCAAAATCTTCACAACTGGAAATGTTCCAGCAGAAATATGATTCAATATCGGGGAGAAATTAAAAATATTGGCAACCAAGATTACTTGTTTTCTGAGTAGCTACATGATACATAACTATGTAATGTAAGCTCTTGCAGTAACTTGCCTGGAGCAGATGACCACACAAAGAAACTCTTGTCTTTGTTAAGTACTCAGAACAGCCTGAAGTCTTAGGTTTTTGCTCACAGTGATTACTTTTACATATGTCTACCTCATGATTTAAAACTTAAAGCATTATAACATCATGACAGAAAATAAGGAAAAGCATATTATGTGCTCTTTCAGTGTGTTAAGACATTCAAATGATTGATGATTTAATGCTACTACTGTTGGCGTTGGTTAGTGTGCTTCCTGACAAATTGCACACTGTGGTGACACCCACAAGACACAGCTACTCTGTGATTTTGAGACACATTAAATGTTCCAAAAATAAACAACACACTAACCAGACACATTTTGCCTGGCTGACTAGTGCAGAGCAACAGCTTACAAACCAGCAGCCAGAATGCATAAAGGCTTGCTTGAGAAGATAAAAAGTATCCCAGGACTGGGAGCTAAAGAAAAAGCAAAATATCTTAAAAAGTCTGGCTGAAGTTTGTAGGACAGATTAAAACAGTTGCCTCAAGGACAGTTCATAGCAACTTTACTGGCATCCTTGATCTGGAGGTTTCCCACTTCCAAAGTCCTGACCTTGAGTGCGGGTTGGTCAAACAGCTAAACGGGTGCCATATCCGGTCCCAGTATGGCTGTTCTGACACCAGCAGGCTGCTCTAGTTTCACTGGCGATTATGTGGTGTGAGGTTTTTTCCCAAGGGATGGGAAGCAGCAGGCAGAAAGGCGGTCAGAACAGGTGAATGGAGGGCTCCGGCTCGTGTTGTTTTAACTTAAGAACGGGGCAGCAGTGATCAGCTGTTGGAGGGTATATATTGTATGTCTGCTTGATGTTGTGAGAATACTAAAAGTAGTGGATGAAAAGAGATCATGATGTCTTGGCACTACTCAACCACATTTTTAGGACTGTAGAAACATTTTAAGAGGACTCTGACCGATAAACCAATACAACCAAATTACAGTTTTACTTTATGAGCTCCCCAAAAAAGTCACATTTAGTACTAGTGAAGTATGAAGTGTCACTGACCAAACACGAGCCAACAAGAGAGACATTTTTTAAACATAAAAATAACCTGAAAACAATCAGCAGATTATTCCTACTTTGCAGACAGGAAGACATTTCTGGCATTTTCAATCCCCCTGTCCACATCTTTACATCTCCTTTCATGCATCCATTCAAAAACTATAAGGATGCACCGATTTATCGGCTTAACATTCCTATCAGCTGATATCTGCCTTGTTGACTGTCATCAGCCTATCTTCCTGTTATGTCACATCAATTTCGCACGGACTAAAAAGCAGGGCTCGAAACTAATGGCCACAAACTTAAATTAATGAGCTGGTACAAGAGGAATACAATGACTGTTTGGGAAATGGGCTCTGTGATCTCACGTTGTGTGACAAGATGGCTAGTAGCAGCCAGCGTCTGGTCCTCCCATGGACAACAGAAAATGTGTCTGGGACTAACAGAGATCTTCCTTGGGACACCTTGGGGTCGAAAGGAGGAAGTAAACTCTCTATCTTCAGCTCACAGAGGTTGCACTGAGTTACAGTATGATGTGTTCAAGCTCTATTCAGTAAAAATGAGCATTAAGTGAAGGTAAATGTCGTAAAATGTAGTTTTTGGTGAGAAACTTGAATAAATACAGTCGTTTTAAGGAGAAATTTGTTGATATTTTCCCAGAAATATAAAATAGATATTAGACAGGACATTATGATATATATGTATATCTTTAAGATGTTTTCATGCCAAAGGTTATATTAGAGGTTGTCTCATTAATTTGTATGATTGAATTTGGACTCATTCAAAGGTCATGAAATGATGGGCTTTAATACTTTAGAACAGTTCAGTTATGCAGTTATTTTTATAACAAAGATTTCTTTGTTTCCATGGCACAAAAGGGTGACTAAATAACAACAAAACAGAATAATTTTAAACATCAGTATCTGTATCAGCCCTGAATGTCAAAATTGGCGCATCCCCACCAATCAAAAGAGCAACTTTTAAAAAAACAACACAATGAATCTGTGTTGTTTTCTCATCACATGCAAAAATTAGATGTCAAACAATGCTGTCACTGTTGTAGTTATTACCTCATATTCCTGCCTTACACAAATACAATAATATAACTTTTAGTTCCTGGTTATTTTTGTCTGGAAAGGGTCGACTGTATTCCATGATACAACAAGCTCAGCTACTCCACATCCTTCACCCAGGTGGGCAGACGGACTGTTGCGGGAGTTAAAGTGACTACACCCCTGGAATAATTAGAACAACTTACGCAGCCAACATCATGGCAAGAAGCAGGAGCCAGTGTTATGGTATGAGAGGAGGAGGCCGTCAAGCACGTGATGTAAACACATTTGACATACAAAATGCCCTGAGCCCGATCCAACTCCCAAAAAAGAATCACATGCAGCAGATACAGTATGACAACTATGCAACAGTGAGACTCCTCTCTGTGTGCAGGACGAGGCCGCACAGATCATAGGAAGTATAAATGTGGGTCAGACACAAGGGGGAAGAGCAGGGAGCAGACAGAGTCAGTGACATGCTGAGTCACCGGTCAGCTGGTGTCAGACTGCTTCAGCCTCAATGCTGTCTGCGCATGAAATGACAGGCTGAGGACGGCTCGGACGAAATGACAAGGCTGATGATGATATGGATGAGGGTGAAGGTCAAAAACACAGAGGAACAGCATACTTTTACAGGTTGAATATCTTCATATGCGGTTGGCACATAAGGTTATGAGACACTTTTAAAAGACAGGTGAATCAATTCTAAAATGCAAGTCAATGTGAAAATGACATTGATTCTTGGTTCTGATAAGCCGATCGACACATTTTCACCAATGAGAGGGGGTGTGTAATTACACGTAGTAGAAGACATCTTACAGGTCACTTCAGAAATTTGCTCTTCCATCATTTGGAAAGTTTTTAGGACTTCCCTCATCTGTCTGTCCTTATCTGCAGTTTGTTTAAAGATCATATTTCTGTAAGCCAATAACTTAAAGTAAGAATTAGACAAGTCATTCATACTAAATCTCACCACACACCAGATCCTTTAAAGTTTTTCTTTGTTTCTGAATGAGTTAAAAAAAAGCTAAAATGAATCCAACTTCTTCAGGTTCACTCATGAGCATCAAAGCAAACCTGACAAAGATGGATTTTAACTACTATAATAGTATTTTGTCCTGACTCTATCATCACCTCATGGAAGAAAGTTATTGCATCAGATAGTTCAAGAGTTAAAGGATTTCATTCTGTAACATGAAATCTATCTTGCAAAAGAAAAGCTCCTTATTGGATGATGATGTAGATCTTTTTCTTGGTTAAAGGTTGGTAGTATCTTTAAAAGTAACTAATGACGTGTCACTTTTTTTTCCAGCAAACACATGATCAGAGCTGGTTTCCTTTTTGCAAACTTTGGAATCAAATGTGTGTTTTCCTTACCTACGACCTGTATGATCTCAGCCAGCAGCACTCCGTCTGCGATGTCTGTTTGTAGGTCCTTGATCAGACGCTTGTGTCCTGACTTGGCAAGGTAGTGATTGGCCCAGTCCGTGTAGATCTGCAGTCAGACACAAACACAAACCGCGGTGTTCAGTTATGAGCCAACAAAAATAAAATCCAGTCCAAAACAGGGGCAACCCCATCAAGTCGTCCACGTGTTTCAAACTCCATAAACACTTGAAAACTACAAAAGGTATAAATGGTTGAAGCAAATTTACGACTCTAATAAAATAACAACATGGTTGAATGGGAGCCGAGTAGCCCTCTTTCTTTTGTTGGGGCTCCGATCTGGCATATATCCGCGTGGTATTCAAATTGGGGCCATTGTGCTCAGCCAGGGCATTCATCTCGCAGCGCACGGCGGCTGTTTTCAATGGGCCATGCTGACATCACTCTCTGGGGACAGAAAAGGCCCTTCACTGCCTGGGGGGAGGAGAGGAGGGGGGCAGAGCAAGCATCTGAATAATCTGAATAGCTTCCTTCATAATTAGTCGCCAAACTCTTTCTCTTTTACTCCTTCTCTCTCATCAAGAGGAGTGAGTTTCTATTTCTGGTGAGTTAAAAAAAGGCACACAAAGGTTGAAGTGAAGTAGCACTGAACATTATTCCTAATAAAGAAGAAGTTATTTTTGAGAAACTGATGCCTCATGAATCCATGTCGATTTGAAGCATTGTCAGGCTTGTCTGTAATCTGCAGAGACTCTGTTTAACAAGTGTAACTTCAGAGCAGTTTGTCTCCCACAGGGATCTGGAACATGTGCGACGGCTCGGCTAAATTAAGACACCGCTCCCTCTACAGTATGTCTCACTCTCCTTTTCACACATCCCCGAACACTCAGGTGAAAGAGATGACAGAGGAGAGACAATCAGGACGATTTAGTAACCAAGTTACAGTCAGCTCCCTGCAATGATGTGATTTCTCCAGTGTCATGTAAACGGGAAATCAGATTTTTCAAGCTAGATTTCTCCTGGATAGAGCAGATCTCTTGGCTATGTCCATGTGTCACTGCTCTCCTGCTCTTTATTGTGCACATATGCATTACAGAGTAACTGAAAGTCGAATACATGTCTGAATATGACCTCTTCCAAAGCGAAACATTATTTGTAAAATCCAGACATATTAGCACTGAGAGTAGGGCTGGGCAACATATCAATATTTTATCAATACCATAATATGAGACTAGATACTGTCTGCGATTTTAGATATCAAAAGTGTTGTCTTTTCCTGGTTTAAAAGGCTGCATTACAGTAAAGCGATGTAACTCTATTAACTTATCAGACTGTTCTGGCTATTCTTTTATTTGCAATTACCTACTCAGTCATTATGTTCACATTACTTTTGATTATTTATCAGAAATCTCATTGTGTAAAGATTTAATGAAAGCACCAGTAATGAACCCCACAACATCATTGCAATATTGATACTGAGTAGGCTTGGGCGGTATAAAGGTATTACCGTATACAGTATATTTAGAAATCCTGAAGGTATGATTTTCAAAAATACGTCAAAAATACAGACACTCCTCTTTCTATTAAAGGTCCAGTGTGTAAGATTTAGTGGCAACAAACAGTGAGGACTGCAGACTGTAACCAGCTGAACCTTCTCCAGGTTAGAATTCCTTTACTGTTCATTGTTCAGGAAGCTTTTATGAGGAGCTAGGTTATTAACAGAGGTCTCTTCCTCTCCAAAACAAACAGACCAGGGGATTAAGACCGGTTAAAAAATAAAACGGTTTCACATTACAAATTAGCGTTTCACCAACGCTGTTTGGCATGTCAGAGACGGGTGGCTTGCCCACCACATGCTAGTGTGCTCTCCTTTTTTCTGTGTTAACTTAAGATCCAGACAATCCACATTTTCAGCAGCAGCCAAATTATCTACAGAGGTCTCTTTCGCTCTAAAATAAACAGACCCACTGTCGTAAACCGGTAAAACACTGAATAAAGCAGTTTCACATTAAAAATCAATGTTTTTCCAACACGTCGTGGAGGGGCTTCTAACTACAATGGCCGATGCAAAAACACGAATGGCCCCATCTAGAGCCAGTGTGTGGTTTGTCCATTCCGGGCTACTGTAGAAACATGGCAGTGCAACGTGACAATCTCCATAAATGAGGATGCTGTCCCTAAGTAGATATCAACAGTTCATTCTAAGGTAACAAAAATATGATTCTTATTTTCAGGTGATTATACACTACAGAATACATAATATATTTAATTTCTGCCAATATATCTCCCTACATCCGACACACTGGACCTTTAAACTGATACGAAATGCTGTATTGAGGCGATGTACTGTAGTGCACAGCATGCACCATCAGAGGACAGTCTCTATGAGTGGAAGAGGCAGCTGAGATGAGAAAGATGGCAACTGTGAATGGTGGGGATAACGTTACAGGAGTAGTAAAAAGCCAGCCAGCAACTGCAGAGGCAGACCACAGGGATGGTGATTGTTGGAACAATGGAGGGACTAACCAAGATGGTATTAAACCTGTACCATACATCCTGGTGAAATGTTAGGAGGGTATGAAGGTAATAATAAAATAGATACCACCCAAGCCTAATATCAGGGTATTTGGTCAAACATATTGTGATATTTGATTTTCTCTATGTTGCCCAGCCCTAACTGTAAGCGAAAAATATGTCCACTGACTTACATGACTCTAAAAATAAGTAAAATAAGGTCGAGGAAGGAGGAGAATTATGATTACTGACATGCTACACCTATATAAAAATGTATGTGTCAGCAAGTAGCCACTACACAATGTATAAATGTGTGGTCAGATTTCCTGTGTAACCTCATTTCTCCCAGTTACCTAGTTTCTAATGTGCGTGTCAACTTTCTCAAGAATTACTGTGAAATTCAAGTGCACCTATTAGTACTGAATGAGTGCACAGCATTGTTAGGGTCAAACCTTAGCACAAGCACACACACACAACATGCATGGTGGTGAGTTGTGTGACACGGTTGTGACCCTTGTTTCTTTTTGTTTGCACTGTAAACAGACCCGGAGCTTTTCTGCCATGCTACTCATCAGATGAATCACGGCTCTCATGATGGCTTACAACAGGTGTGCACACTTCAAAGGCAAACACACACGCACATACGTATACTCGTCTTCACACACAAGCTCAGGAGCAAAAGGTTTATGAGAGTACACGACCACACATTAAACACAAAGAGCCTTGGAGCGACATTTAAATCACACAGACTGCATACCCAAACACAAATGCACTGTTATAAAAAGCCTGTTGAGTGACACACAGAGCTAAAAAAAATCCTTCAAGCTGCCAGATTAGACTCTATCCTTTCAATTCACACTCTCAGCTGGTCATGGAGAAAAGGAAGTGCAGTCTTCAGGAGCTTTTTGTGTGTGTGTAACTTTTCTTTGAAGTAGTTTCAGGCTGGTAAATTGAGGGGTTGGAGTGTAATTAAAATCGGGGTGAAACAGGTAGCTGTCAGTCACAGAGGTAGAAACCAGGGTGTAGGGGGGTTAAACAGCCTGAGGACAAGCAGGGGGGCACGGGGGGTTGTAAAAGGAAAGAAAAGGGCAAGTGGGCAAGTCACAACAAGTTGTCTTTTAAGTTCTGAAAATTAAACTTTTCAAAACAGTTTTTGTCTCTCTGATGTCGTCCTCTCAGCCAGAGCATCAAGCCCAAACTTTCAAAGTGATATCTCAGGAACTGGAAGAGGAAACATCCAGGAAGAAATTGTACAATGGACATATAAATGCTCATAGCAGATCTTTTTGGAGGTAAACAAATCATTGTTTAATATATTAAGAGTAAATCAAATGATCATGTCTACTATGAAAGACATTGTTTGCAGTTCAACTTCACAGAATCACCACCTACTCGACTCTTGTTTTAGTTTACAGCAGATTAACTGTATAGTCACATCTCACCTCTTTCAACAATCTTGTTTCTAGCAGCAGCTGGTAGCTATTTTCAGCATACAAGCTCAGATAAACCCACTGTATTCTACCTGTCCAGCACCAACCAGCAGAAATACTGTTGGTAACAAACGTTAGTGGCCAGCTGGTTAATTTAGCAATCTAGCAGCTAAATAGCCAGATGTTTTTCTCAGGAGTTGGTGGAGCAACCCATTCACCAGAAAAAAATGTTGTACTTTTCAGCAATCCATGGAAACGTTATATTTGAAGGTTATTATTTAACAGATACATTAAAACTTGATGTTTCTAACAACACTGTGTTTAACTGTTGGTTATGTTGAGACACAAAACCAACTTTGGCGAGGTTAGGAAACAATCACGTTTTGACTTAAAATACCCACATTCGGTAGCACGAAATACACTGGAAAAGCAGTGACAGGTTGCAAAAAACACCCACATGCAGCTGCACAAAAGTTGCTGGGTAAACAATGACAGATCGCTAAAAAACTACCATGTTAAGTGCAAAAAAGCCACAGCAAAAACGGCAATGGATAGCTACAAAACACCCACATTCAAAGGCACAAAAGCAGCTGGAAAACAGGCAAATAGTTGCTAAAAAACACCCATGTTTACAGCACAAAAACTGCTGGAAAAGCAGTGCCAGGTTGCTGCAAACCACCCACGTTTAATGACACAAAAATCACTGGAAAAGTAGCGACTGGTCACTTGAACAACAGCCATGTTCGTTGGCACAAAAGCCACTGGAAACGCTGACACTGGTGTTGTTGTTTGTTGGACTCAAACATTGGTCTGCAGCAGTCTGCAGCCATCTCGCCTCGATGTCATGCAATCCACTGGCCCTTTACCTCCCGATGACAAAGTCAGCTTCTGTCTACGTCACTTCGTCACTTTAGAAATGATAATATGATACGTATAAAATAGAAATATGGCTCCATATGAAAACGCGTGTTCCTCTGTGTCTGCTGAATGTGTAAACAGGCAACTGTTAGCTAACAAGTTAGCCATAAGGACCACAGAGGCCAAAAACATCATTTAATGAAGCTTTGACTGGCCTGCTATCCTTACAAACTACTGTGATCAGTTGCTGGAGAATACATTTTAATCAAGATGCCTAGCATGTGAAAGCAAACTGTAAACACAAGGGATTAATTACTTGTAACCAATATTAATGAAACCATCACCAGTGAGGCATAACTAGCACTGCAGTCCATCCCACCAGAGACCAAATGTTACAACATCAGTCACATGTCTGCAAATCAAAGCATTAATCCGGATCATGTGTGTTTAACCGCATCTTTATTGTAGCTTCTGTGATCCCAAAATTACTTGAAAGGTCACAGAAAGACAAGGAGAGGAAAGGGTGGGGGCAGATGAGAAGCAGGCTTCAGATCTGAGAGACATTTTAATAAACTGCATGGTTAGTGGAGAGGACTTCATACTGACTCAATATCTATCAGAATGAGGTGACACTGACTCCGGCCCAGTCTCTGCATCAGATCAGAGGGAAGCCCTCTGCATATTGAATAGAAAATTTAATCAAAACTCCCCATGGTGGTAAACGACTGATGAATTGATATTGTAATTATGTGGGTAAGAGGGCGGTGGAGAGGCTAAGTGCTCGGTATTATTACTTCACAGTCCAGGAACTGAGTTCAATTTCAGGCCATTTCTGTGTAGAGATGGCTGGTGAACATCAGTGCATTGTACCAAATTAAATGTGTATGGAGCATCTTGTATCAAAACCTGACAAGTATAAAAGTTGGCATTGAAAGATAAATCAGATTCTTATTCTTTGTATACTTATTCTGCAATCAAGTGTTTCATAATCTAAATATGGACTAATTACCAAGTTAAGATTTTAATTTATTTAGGCAAATTTCTTGTTTGGCTGCTTGTGTAAAGGCAATATTTATCACTGCTGCAATGACTTCAAGATTGTCTTAATCTGTTAAATGGAAAAGGAAAAAATCATAAAAACTATATGCTGCATTTCTGTGTGATGTATATTTGTTCATTTGGGTTTCATCCAACCATCTTAATTAGGCTAAACAATCACCTGCACTGCAGACTCTAAACCTCCTGTCCGTCTAACAGTCAGTGGCACAAGTTCCAAACAGGATACAGAAATAAATAATAAGTGCAACAAGGCCTTACTCCTGAAACATGACCCGTAATGTCACTGCTAATATCATAATAGTAGCATCACTTGCATCTATATGTCAACACAGACTCACTGAGAGATCCCTATCAGTAAGTCTGATGTTTAACAGAAACATTTTCCAGGAGGGAAAATCCCTCCATTCCCAGAAACCTCCAGTAATCCCGACCCTCTTCTCGTGGGATTGAGGGTCTTTTTTAGGAGCTGTAAATTCATGTCAGGGACATTCCCGTCACCAGAGAAAGCAACATGACACTGAGTCATTCACACTGTCAGAATGTCGTACGTGGCCTGTCGAGGTTATTGACCCCAAGCTTTGGGTATTTGAACAAAATCTGGGCATCCTTTTTAACACTGACCTTTAACAGTGAAGTCCAAAAGTATATGAACAGTAACACAGTGTCTACTTGTTTCTGATCTGAACTTCAGGGCATTAAATTTGGAATTAAAGAATTATGTTAAGATCAAAGTGTTGATTTTCAGTTTTAATTAGAGGCTGATCATGTCCAAATTGGACCGGTCTAGAACTTAGAGCCCTGAAAACACTGACATTGTGACATTCATCTAAACTCAGATCAAAGTCTAAGACTTGTAAACAACTGACCATGCTTCATCATGCATTGCATGAAAGCCAGGATCCATGTGCATGTTCACATAATAAGGTCCAATTTAAGCCTTCAGAAGTGACAGAGTCATCTCTTCAAAGCTTGTGACAAGCAGCCACGAGTTACTCATTCAGACAGCTGCGCCTTTTTATTTCTCACACAAACACACAGATCTGCTTCATATCCAGCATCCCCGCTGCCCCGGCTTGCTGAGTCACCAGGCTGGTGTGCGATGCCTACAGAAGGGCATGACGCACACAGGCCATCCCCGCAGCGCTGGGTCAGCCTGAGCGGAGAGAGGGTGAGGGCAGCCAGGGCATCACACTGAGAGAGTGCCCTTGAGTTGAAAGAGTGAAAAGTTAGTTTTTTGTTTTAGCCGGATGGCTCAGCTGCAGATGCAGAGGCGTAAGTTTAGCAAATGTCACGTTATATAATGACTAAGGGTGATTATACAGTAGGAGGAGCTACACAGATGTGCTTTAGAGCTTCTTGTGGCTTCTTGTGTGTGTTTGTGTGTTAATGTCTCTATGAAACTGTCACTCAGCTGGAGCACCCACATCGCATTACTTCACTCTCGCAGCCCTGTTGTTGGTTGCACTGACACTGACTTGTTGAGTGCATGCTAAGCAGCACACACTTGCATCATTGCTGTTGGGTGAACACTTTTAGAAGTTCAGAAAAACCACCAGCTTTCAGGTCAGTTAGTGGATTTTTTTTTATTTTTCCTGTGGGTTCAAATTGGAAGAATGCTTGCCAAATCTTCCCAAAACACCAACAGTTTACTCACATTCAGTCAAATACACAGCCAGACTCAATCTGCACATAACAAGTTCCTTGTAACCACGATGAGAGTGTAACATTTTCTTGTTTTCTCATTCACCATTTTCTAATCTATTAAGTATTTGCCTTATAGAGCTTATTGGTAGCAGACACACAGAAACATGGTGGAAAGCACGAATATTACACATAATGTTAATTAGTTACATAGAGTTAATTACAGAGCAGACTCCAAAGAAAAAGTGGAACACAAATGCACTTTGTGGTCAGCTATACATGCTAGCAGCTGCATAAATACCCACAAACAGGACATTCGTGAGTTCCTACAAAAATATTTTTCACTCTCAATAGGCCTATAACATATTATGTTAAATTTAAAGATTAATGATTTTAACATTTCCACATTTTAATGCAAAAAATGGTTGGTAAAATTTTTGGCAAAATGTTTTGTAGAGGTCCTGTCAAACTGACTTTACTTGAAGAGATCTTAGAGCAGTGATACTTAACTTAGGCCTGTAGGCTGAATTTGGCCCCCAAAAAGGTGCCGGGTGGGCCCCAAACCATTTTCTAATTCACAATGAAAATAGACTGATTCAAACTGGGAATTTCTTTTGTACTTTTAACGTAAATAAGGTGCCAGAGTCCATTCAAAAGCATCAAAAAAATGCCACATCAGGACCCTGCAACAACCCAACAGAGGTCCAGGCTAAGCCCCTCGTGTCATTAAATCCTTAACACACCCCTCCGTACACCATATCTGCTCTAAACTGCTGTGACTGGCTCCTGGTCTCCTGACATTTTGCAAAAGTGGCCTCTGGGCAAAGCAAGTAGAGTATCTCAGTCCTAGAGGAGCCAACCATTTGCTCAACCCCTCGACCACTAAAGTTCTTTATCAGGACAATTTCATGAAATCACAAAAACAGGAGCAACTAAGTGTTCCTGTGACAATATGTTGGATTTGTTTGCTAAAGATGGCTGGTGACCGGAATCAGACGTTTTTTTTTTTAGCTTTACCAGCCATGACTGGTGATGGTCTTAGATGTAACCGCTCCTGTGCCGATCAAATGTACATGCATGTGTTGCATGACGGTACACGTTGCAAAACAGCAGCACAACAATAACTAGCTATTGTCAGAGCCAATGCAACTCATTGTAAAAGTTGTCATTCATACCTATGCCATGCTGCACACAGTTAAAGAGCTACTGTGTTAAGCTAACTAGCAGACTAGGGTATACGGGTATACCATCCAAATCTGTATTCATCACAAAGTTGATAAGTAGCTCAAAGTGTAGCAAAGCTAATATTAAATGTTTCATGTAATGGGGTGCAAGATGGTAAAACAATTATCATCTTAGTCTGAGACGTATAACTCAACAAAAACACAAATATATGGGTGGTCTGCCCCAGTCTACGAGTTAGCCGATGAGTCAAGATAACTAGCTCAAAATTTTCACACAGAAAAGCTAATGCTTACCGTTTCATCTAAGTGAGTGGAAAATGCCAAAACAATGACTGCCATATTCTGGTAGGTATAGTTCAATACAAACACAGAGTTGGGTGGTTTAATCTAGTTCCCTAGTTAGTCTAGTTAGCTTTCTTACCAAGTAGGGTCCATTTGATATATTCAGTAGTTTATTCCTTGGCAGCAAAACGTTTTAATGCTCATGATTCAAAGAAAAATAAAATGATAACCTTAGTTGAGATGAGAGGAAGCTGTTAAGCAGTTGGGAGAGATTTTCCTGAGTTGTTTTCTACCAGAAAGGGATCTCTTGGTTAAGGTTCGGAAAAAGTCGTGGTTTCAGTTATAATGAATAGATTTTTGTCAGAAAGGGCTTTCATGGAGAAAGCTTACAAGGAAAACTTCTCCCATGTGCAGCTGTAAATCAAGCATGACCTGATAATGCCCCCACAATCCTGAGAAATTGTTTGAAAACCAGAAATCAGAATCGGCCAAGAAAAATTGAGCATAGCCTCAGTTCAGGCAAGATCAGCTCACATCCCAGCTACATCAGCTGATCTCAAACAGTCCAATCAACTGATGGAGCAGCTGACTGATAGAAGAGAGTCAGCTGATAGATCACATGATTCCTTTCTATGCAACCAATTGGCAAATCTCATTCAGGGCGCCCTATTTAAACTGCTCTGGCCTGCTTACTGTTGCTGCTTCCTCTGCAAGCCGCTTTACAACCTGCCTTCAGTGTCATTTCTGTTTGTTATTAATGCTGCTCTGTTCTGTTCCCAGAGGGGTCTTTGCTGCTGCACTCACTGCCTTAGGCTTTCCATGTAGGCGCATGGAAGGGCAGATAGGTGTGCTCTCTTTGCCTTATAGCTTTCCATGCAGGCGTGTGGAAGAGGCTTTCTGCATGGGCATAGGAAAGGCAGAGAGGCCCCAGAATAGAGCCATACCGCCAATTATCATATGACAGAAATAAAGTTTTCTCTGACTTAAGTGCTCCTGACTGAATTGCAATCGGTTCATCTCTAACGTTTGCCAAACACTTTGGGTCTGTACATTTTAGCATAATAATAACACTGTTGCACATTTCTTATTTCAGTGGGTTTTGAGTCTCTTTCATAACTGACCTGCTGAATTTTCTCAACCTGTTGAGGAACATTAAGTCTTCCCTTTGAAGTCCAAGCATGAAATCATGAACCAGCAGCAACATTTTCTTTTTTTCAAATTTTTACATGACAGAGTAGCACACAACACCTCAGGTCTTTCCATGAAAGCACAGTTCTCACATACATCGACGTTGCACAGCTTTCCAGAAACAATTATGTTGATAACTTGAGGACTATTAGCCTTATTACTTCCAGGGTTCAGCAAGCAACCTAAAAAGTGCTGCACTTAACACACCATTATGAACTAATCTACCAACATGAGTAAGAACTATAAAGAGAACACAGCACGACCCAAGCTGCTGTAAAGTGTTATCTCTCACGAGAAGCTTTCATAGGGATCCAGGACTTAAACAGCTCTCTTTATAAGTCAGGTAATGGCACTAAACTGAGTGCTGAGTCCACAAAAGACATGATCTGATAACAGTGCTTTCTTCTATCTTTTGAAGGGAAATCTCCCCTTTGAACGTCAAGTGCATAGCCTCTGTCACTGACCATGTTTAGAACATCCTGGGCTTTATGAGGTAGAACAAAATCCCAACCGTAAGCTTTCATTTGAAACAGGCAGGTAGTGTCTGTTACCTGCCTCTCTGTCAGGGGGCTTCTAAAATAATTCCCGGCTGCTCCTGGAGATCTGGCTCTGCCCCTGACGTTTCTATTTCAAGCTGACCCTTCCTCTTAAGTCTCTTTCTCTCATAACTCCCAGGTCCTCTCAGTTAACATACAACCACTTTATCTTTACTGTGAATGTTTTCCTCCACGCTACTGTGTGTTCACTTCAGGGCTGCTTCAAATTGGACACCTAACTACAACGTTAAACACTTCTTAGCTCATCAACAGGTGGATAGCTTAAGCAAAAACGCATGCATGACACTAACAGCCCATGACCTCTAAAACCCTCACAGTGTTAAACCCTCCCTTCCCTCACTGGTATCTTACCAGTTTGTAGTTTTGGCAGGAGAAGCGGCTGTAGCTCCTGTCCGGCACCCTGAGGCCGCCATACTCCGCCATGAGTGCCTGTCACCTTGATAAAGACGACTAACTGGGCAAAGCAAACTAGAGGTCCATAAACATCCAGAAGACCAAAACACGAGTGCGCTCTGTCATAAAGGCAGAGTGGAGCGGGTAAATATAGCCACGCTGTTTGATGACTCTCCTCTCCACCTCAAATCTCCACGACCGCTCTGTGTGTCTGTATGAGCAGGACATGCTTTACTCCTCTTCATATGTACCTCTCTCTCTCAGGTCCTGTCAGACTGCTTCATAGTGAAGCCTCAGTCACACTGACACTGTTTTAACCTCTCTCCCTCTCCGGGTGTCATTCATCTGTCTGTCTGAGTCAGACACCCTGACTCAGTTCCCTCCTCTGCTACTGGTGCGGAGACAGACGGCAACAAAAAACCTTGAAATGGAACAATTTATTTTTTGGCCACCCTACTGCAGCAACTATGATTTAATTTCATATATGTATCTTGATAATTGTAAATAAGTATGCGAACAGACAGACGATACATGTTTTCAACGGATTACTATTATGCAACAAACATTTCTGATGAAAGTAGAAGGTGTAGCTGCTTCCTCTTCTGTTTTATGAAGACTAAACAAAGCCCTAAACTCCTAAGTGTAATGATTTATTAACTGGCAAGCTGTCAGATCCTTATGGGGTTCATATGGTCTTGTTCCACTGGTTCATAACTAACAATGATCGTATGATTCCGCTGTTGCATCACAGCAGGGGAAAACTCCTCTGACTAGCAATATGGTCTACCTGCTAGGTAGCACGGCCAGCCTATATAGTCCCTCAAACAAGCCGTGTCTTGTGCTGTAGTGACTCAACACTATCTGTGATCCAGGCAACTAGAAAAAGCCCAGTTGCCCCCTGAGTCCGAGGCAGATGGTGTAAATGTGATGGGATGTCTCTCCTCGATGTGACAGACCTCCTAACGCTGACTGACAGAACACTTTAGTGTCTTCTTCCTCTGACACACCTGGCGCTGTACATCAGCAGGCGCCCACACACCCACACACACACATGAAACAGAAGTTCACATGGAGGTCTCAGATCTCCCTTGCAGGACTGTGCTACTGTTTAAATCCAGCTATTGTCTTCTGTCCTGCTGATTTAACTTAAACCAGCTTTAACCACTGTGCTGACATCAGCGCCGTCCTGCTCCATATTCATACTCTAACATGAATTCACACCTAAAAGCTGCCCAGAAAAAAAAAACACACTTCTACTGCAGGCCTCACAGGAGCTTCAGTGACGAAACTCAACACACTGATGGCCTTGATCAAGGACACACACATTTGTGTGACAGGAGTGAGTGGGATTTACAAAAGCAATCACATATTCCCATGAATATTTAATGTAAGGTTTGAGTTTACAGTTAATTACTTCTCCCTTTCTCTGTGGCATTAATCACTTGCATGTTTGATCTCTGGCATTTTGCTGGTAACACTGGTAGAATATTGCAACCAACCAACCACACATTGAGCATAAACTCCTTTGTGTGCGTTTGTAACTTGTGCGCTATCTGTAGAGGCCTGTGTCACAGTGTCTCTCACAAGTATAAACAAGGTTTTAGAGAGTTCATTTTTGCTCACAGATCATGCTACAGTGGCGTGTAAACTAAGAGCTCATCAGAGGGGCAAATGGCTGTGACATTTGGCCAGAAATTAAGCATACAGGTGCCACATTAGGGCTCAGACATACACTGTTTAAATAAAGGTTAAAAGGAAAGAACTCCTTGGCAGGGAGAGTACAACAGGCGGGGGCTGATGCTGAAGAGGCCTGTAATAATCGTCTTTCATGCAGGTATGCTTGCCAATCTTTAATACACACAGCTGCCTGGTATACTTGCTGTAGAAAGGAGTTTAAAAGGGTTGGCATAAATTAAAAAACATCAAAAATGTGGCTTTGTGCTCCTTAGTGTAAACAAGTTCACCAGTTTTTAATGCACAGCCTCTCCACTGTATGATAATATCTCATGGTCAGCTCTGGAGCTTGTTAAAGGATTTCTTAACCTCGATGAATTATAACAAATCCTATAAATACTCCAGTTTCCCCAGCCATCTTTAAGGCTTTTTTCACTGTGAATATTATATTTCCTAAGCTGAAGGCTAGCCCTGTAACAGCCCACTGGAGTTACTTACTGTAAGTGGAATACACAGATGACTTAGAAAACACATATTCTTGTCAGCGACCCCTCCTGCTGCCTGACAAAGCCAAGTCTCATCGATAAGGACTCAGCAGCTCTCTGCACTGCTGCAGGCTGAGGGCGACATGTGGCGACACATCCCCTCTGACCCAGTCTGGGCCGACCAGCAGATGGCTGGTGGGAAGATGATGGATGGACTTATGGATTTACTCACACAATGATCTAACAGAAGGATGCAGGAAGGGGAAGGAGTGGTGGGTAAGTGCAAGTGCAAGTGATACACTTATCATAAAGTGTGTTACTTTCTCTATCACACCTTACATCCAGAGTCACCCAAGAGCTGTGAATTCAGGAATCTCCCTCAGTTTAAGTAAGTCAGCACTGAGCGAAGGGACTCATCGTCTGCACAGTGCTCGGTGAACAGGACGTGGACAGATGGCTTCTAAAAAAATCACCGTCCCTGTCCGTATGATATGACAACAGAGGAGTGCAGTCTGCTCTGCCAGCTGCTGTGATGCTTTATACCGGACACAATGACTCCAACACTGGGCTTTAACACTGATGCTTCTGGTGCACGAGCTGGACTGGGGCATCCTGGTGGCTCAGTGGGGTGAAATGCATGTTGTCCCGCCTCTCTCCTCATCTTCCCAACTCTACTGTCTGATAAGGGATAAAGGTACTGATCTGCTGACTCACTTCAGTTTGATTCTGTTTCTGTGCAGTCAATATGAATCACCTCAATTAAATAAAATGGTGTGAAACATCTACTTTAAATTTCATGTGACAGGGCTGGGCTGGCTTCCTTTACACATTAAGTTTGGTTAAATAGACTTTCCATAGTAGTTCAGTGGCTTGATGTGGTACTATAATGTGTCAGATTAAACCAGACTAATTCCATCAAATAAGGCATGAGAAATATGAACTGGAAAATTTGACCTGTAAAGATCGCTGTTGAGATTTCAAGAATACTAAAGAATCCAGAACAGTGCCCAGTAGTTGCTCCAAACAGAGGTCATTTTGTCAAACAACTTTGTAGTTTTTTGGTTAGTTCCCCTACCTTTTCTTTAACCCTATGTTAATCTTTTTACATTTACTCTGCACTGTTTGGCTGATTGGTGTGTTGCTTCTTGTCTCTGGCTTTTGTTCCCAGCAAATGTGCTTGCTCAAGTGGCTCCTGTTGTAATGTGAAGTCACATCTGCTAAACCAATCACTAGGACAGTGCTACCAAAAAATATCTGGACCTAAGATTTAATATCACCTCCTGAGCAGTGACCATATTTAACTCCAGCATCTCGTCTGAGAAGCAGGCAGAGATTAGAAAACATAAGTAGAACTCGTGACAATGTCTACATGTTATAATGTGTTACTTTACTACTATCGTCGTACTCTCTCCATCACCACTGCAGCTGGAGCTGCTTCCCCTTCTTCTCAGCTCCCAGCAGGATGCACCATAGATATTTTTTGGTCTGTGGGGCCCCTGGCAGCTACTTTATCCCCTTCTGTTCTCTGTTGTACTCACACAGACCTCTCAAGTGGCTTTAGCCCACAGAAAGCTGAAACAGGCCACTCCAAATGAGCCCTCATGTCTCTGCTTGCTCTCTGTTTGGCACATGAAAGACATGTGGCTTTGTGAGGCATGGAGGCCATACCAGGCACATGGTAGACAAAACGACTTGGCAAGAAATCTGCAGTTTAGAGTATGGGAAACAGAGTCATTCATCAGACAGCCAAGAGACGGAGTGTGCATGTGTGGTCATGTGTACATGAGATACATAAACTGATTTGAAACTCACTGCTGGTGGGTCAAAACTCAAACTGCAAAGATGTAACATCTGTTCCCAATAGTGATAGTCCTGTAATGCTTGTGTACACCATTTACCCTGTCTATCTAACAATGCACAAATATTCAGAGGTTAATCCAGGATATTATAATATTGACTCATGAATAAAAGACTTTTAAATCCCCTAAATTGGTATTTGGGTTGCTGTGCAGCTGAAATAGCACAGCAGTGTCTGGCATGCAACATCTGATCAGGACAAATCCTGAGACATGCAGCCTGATGCACATGAGGGCACAGCAGCCCTGCAAGAGTTATTAAAGAGGGCTTAGCTTGTTAGTGGTACTGTGTGAGTAAGCAAACCATATGCAATGATAAAACTGATTTCCCTGCAGAGACAGCTGCCTTGTGGTCCTTGAAAAACATTGAATCACTCTGCAGGTGTGGCACAGAAGCAGCGAAGGTCTGCACGCTATATGGTAACCTCAGTTCTGAATTGCAAAACCGTTATGTATAGACTCATACAAAAGTAATCCCTCTCAATCATCATGTACAACCCATAGGAGTGGATTGTAAGTGTGTGTGGCAGTGTATGTATCTGCAGAAACTCTGCTCTCTGCCTGTATTTTTTTATATGATTCTTATTTTGCTATGTTTGGGACATTCCTGGGCACAGTGTGCAGGTGAGGTCAAGATTTTCTAAAAAAGCAGTGACCAGGTACTGGCAGCACACGTCAAAAAGGAACTGATGGTAATATTGAACAAAGCACAGAAAAAACGCAAATATAGCAACATGAAACGCTAAATGGACAAAGCTCATCCCAAAAATTAGTGAATCTGTGGCCGGCTTTCACTTTTGCTGGTGAGCACTGAAGGAGAGGGTGGTGATGAAGAACGTAGCGGAGTTAGCCTGTTTTCTGTTGGAGAAGCAGGTGCTGACAGTTAGGTGTTAGATATCTGAAGTATCCACTTTTCCATTACAACAAAAGTAATGTTCCTACAAGAGTAGCAGCTTGCAGTGTATGCTCAAGCAGTATTGGGAGGAGGGGCCACGTGTAAATTTTGTCTAGAGTGATAGTGTAATCTTTCAGTTGCTTTAAAATGGGTATCCTGTTCCCTTGTAATCAAATGCACATCCTGAATTCTGCTGCAGTCTGCATTCAAATCTGGCGAGACACCTTTGTTGCATGTCATCCCCTCCATTTGGCCATAGTTCTAGATGCACTACAGCTAAGGGCCCTGACACACCATTCCAACAGTCGGTCATTGCTCAATGTTTTGGCGGTGTGCCCACACCGTTGGCACTAGTTGGCCCTTGTTGGCTTTTTTTCCTTCTTGTTTTTTGCTGTTTCAGCAGTTTGAATCGCCATCAGACACTGCAGAGCCCATCAATCTGACTGGCAGTTCAGCTCAGTGCATGAGAAGAGAAACAGAAGTGAGGAAAGCAAAAAAAAAGATGATTTAAGTCAAGAAGACCTGAGATCAAAACAAACTTGTTATTTTAGGTAACATTATGTTTTTAGCCGTTGAGCTCTTCAGTAGAGATGGTACACAATTGTTCGTGGTATTGTTCGCCAGCGCCCGGTACATATCACTTGTTCTTTCAACCTCGATTGAATGACGAATACTATTGACTGACGATACCTGCTGCTATGGAAACTTATCTCCTCTCATGTAGGGGCAGAACATACAATCTAGTTGGCCATTAGCTGTTGTGGTGTATTCATGTGCTTCTTTTTGGCTGGGACACAGGCGACATGAGGCAACGCAGCAGCAGCCCTTTGTTGCCACTAGTTTTTATATGTCGATCTAGTGTGTCTGGGCCTTAGGCTACCTTTGACATCCTATGTTCAGCTCAAGCTCAGGACCTTGGCTGCACAGTAACGTTGAACTTTCTCTTCACTTCAGGCCATTAAGAAATACTAAAATTTCATAAGTTGATTATTAAATTTAAAAAAAAAAAAAAAAAGGCCGTAGCACAAAGCAACTGAAAATGTGGTCTGGAGGGATCTGAATTTACCTCACTGGAGATTTAAAACTCTAGCCAAGACAGGTAGCTGATTTCCACTTTTTTCAGTTGAGCAGTTCAATGCATGCAATTGCTACTGTGGGCACCAGTCAGAGTCCGTCAAGGCTACACACATGTATTGTCACAGAGAAGCACCATGCACCACTTGGCATCTAGAGCCCAGCTAGTCCAGCCACAAAGTTCAAATTCCTCCTTAATCATTAGGAGTTTAATACACAGTTTAATACATTCAGCACACTTGCGTTTTGCCATGTCGTCAAGCTAGTTTGCTGTCTCTGTCAAAAGGCTGTCTGTTTATCACTCTACAGCACGAAACGGCATTTCAAAATAAAAACCAAAAATTCACCGTACTTAAAAATATAGTGGTTTTTTTTTACAAACCTGACATGTGTGTGAATCATTTGCGCTCTATTCAGAGCCGACCCACGACCCACTTTTGGACCGAGACCCACCAGTTGGGAACCACTGATCTAGAAAATATACCTTATCTAAAATCAATTACGGTTCAATTCAATTCTTAATTTTTTTTTTTTTTTTGTGCTCCGTGTATAGTGGCATGTCTCCGATCAGGATGAAACACATAAATCACACATTCTGATTTATGCTGCACAGGTCGTGTGATGACATAAGGACCACGACAATCAAATAATCAATAGACCCGGATTAGAACAGAGAGGGTTATGGACATCGACTACACTTCATAATAAAAAGGAAGGTCATTTTAATTTCTGGAAGTGTGTGCACATGTTCAAGTGTGCCTGCCTGTAATCCCTTTGTCATTCCCACTCTCTCTCTCCTACACACACACAAACACACATACGCTGACCCTGTGGCCCACCGGCATCCCGTCAGTCATGCTGTGTGGAGGTTGGCGGTGTGTAATTAAACTAGCCTTCTTATCAGCTCATCTCTAGACTCTGGTAATAACCTCCTCTGCTTCCATCTCCCCTTCCTCTGTGTGCACGGCAGATCCAGATAAGGACCATGGCAGAAAGAGAGAGACACGGAGAAAGACACGGAGAAAAGAAAGAGAGAAAGATTGTGTCCCATCAGTCTGTGTTATGTGTAAACTCAACAGGGTGCTCATTATATAAACTGACTTTTATTAAATCTGCTGCTTCCTACTTTTATCACACACATCAGCCACTACAAAGATCTTTTTTTCCTCATTTGCTTGCACCACATGACCTATCTGCACCTGGCCAACCCTGTATTTTATCACAGTGTCCCAGATCCTGTTGAATATTTACCATCTCTTTGGCAGTGAACACATATATTAAACCAAACAGCAGTCAACAGAGAAGAACCACAGACTGTCCTTCTCTTATAAATGCTTGAAAGGATAATGCACACGCACGCACGCACGCACGCACGCACGCGCATAAATGTTCTGCAAAACTGTGGCTGAAGTCCTCGCTAAGCCTATTTTAAGTTTCCATGCAGACATCAAAGTGAAGCTAGTATCAGGTGAAGGGAAAAACCGGGATGCACGCCTTCAGCACTTTCCTATGATATTAAAACGAACCGCCACTAATCCATTGCGTGCCTGCAATCCAACACCACAGCTACTGTAAGGATTTGAGCTGATGAGACAAGCATTTTCACTGATACATAAACACACAGTGGGAGAAAAATCTAAGTGAGACATGTCCTGAAGCTGCAGCGTCAGGGAAGAAAGGCAGGATAAAGATGTGAACACTGTATTGATAAAAGGACTGTCAACAACAGAAAGAGCCTATAGGGCTGTGATTTTATATTTTATATGCACAGAAAAGAACTGAAATGCAATAAAATGTTTAACTGCCCCCTGGTGTTTGACCTTTGAGATGACCTGGAAGTGTTCAGCCTACCAGTTTCATGGTGAAATTGTTCTGCTCCCAGCGGCACAGCATCAAACTCATGTTGCTTCTTGCAGCTTCCTTCCTCAGAGACACCTGCCACACACTGAGGAGGACTGTTGGCTGGTCAGCCAGGCCCAAATATTGGCCATCAGAACCGAGAGCAGACCCCACAGAACTGCTGCAGAGTATAAAAATCCACAACGAAAAACAAAATCCAAAGAGGAGGTTGCAGGTTTAAGAAAAATATTCTGAATGAGTGCACCATGTAGATCCAGAGGAAAGTAGAGCTGCTGCTTGCTCGAGCCCCAGCAGGTCTCTGTGTGCCTGAGGGGGAGAGCGCTCAGTGCCTCCAGCTTCTCTCCACCCACTCTGGGACACGGAGGAGGGAAAAATAAACGCAGGAGGCGAAAGGCGAGAGGAGCTCCGCGGCCTCTGCTGCCGCTCTGAGAGACAGCCAAACCAAACGCACCAAGAGGAGGAGTGGATCCCCCCTTTCCCCTCCTCCTTAGCCCACGGCAACACATTGTGCTATTGCTCGTCAATGGACCATCAGTCATATGGGGAGGAGAAAGAAAGAGAAAAGGACAGACCTCTTAACCTTCTTACACCCCTCCCCCGATACCCGACCCCCTCCATGACAAAAAAAGTGAGAGAAAAGAACAAAAAAGGGATCATCAGTGCACCCTTGATAACAGTGGAGAGACCAAATAGTGGGAAGTGCAGAGCTCAGGGGCCAAACCACGCAGAACTCAACGCTAACCGTCTCCTTTCTATTTATTATTTCTTTAACCAGCTCCTCTGCTGTCTGTTAAAAAAAGCCAAGTTTTATTTTCCCCGACCAGAGACGGAGCAGTCCGGTCTCTGATCAGCCGTCACCCACATCACATTGCAGCAGCTGCATGTGTTTATTTATGTTCATGTGTACAGTGGGTTCATAACCCAAGCACTCATGTATGTGCGAGTGTGTGTAAGAAAGTCCGCAGCGCAGGATGCCCTCCGTTTGAGCGTGTTCCAATCCCCTGTGCACACACACACCCCACCACTGACCACAAATTACAAGCCGAATTTGAATTTTGGGAAAGGCCCAAGATTCACAGAAAGTTCCCACAGTAGGGGGATGCATGATCACTTCCAGCAGGCCTAACAAAAAATGTTTTAGGCTTTACGAAACAACAACAATGCTGAAGCCATGTAGACAGTACAAAGTAATGACCTGTGATGTTTTCACAGATATAAATGTCTGCCTTGCTCTGCCAAATACTAAAATACAGCAGTGATGCAATTTATGGTTGGTTCATGACAGCTTTTACACTCATTGTCCAGTGGAAAATGCCTTGTGCATAAAATATTTTATATGTTATATATAACATTTACACTACAAACTGCAAGTTAAAGTGATCGACTATCACTGAGTTGCACCTGAATTTTAGAAACAAAATGCTAGTACATGTGTGTCTTTTTCTTTAGAGTTTCTAGTGAGCATTAATACCCACCATACACAAACCAAGAATTAATAATGCCACTTAAAGAAACTCAGATTAACTCACAATATCACAAACCTACAACACGAAAATAGTATCAAACATGCTGACAAAGATGTCAAGCAGATATATTGTTTCCACGGTCACTATCTGAAGTTTAGCATGCTAACATTTGCTAATCAGCACTAAACACAAAGTACAGCTGAGGCTGATGTCATTAGGTTTGTCTGTATTTGGTCATAAACCAAGTGAGGTACAAATTCAGAATTCCACCTGATGATAATCATCCCGAGGGGTGCATGTCTGTACCAACCTTTGTGGCACAAAACGGTGTGCCAGCTCATGCACCAGGTGTTCAAATATCTCAGTGGATGGGTGAAAACTTTGACCTGCCTGTAGTGTAGGGCCTGTGTCCACAAAGCGTTGGCAGGGCATTGGGGAGCCTTCCATCCCAGCGCTTCCTAAAAAGCACTCCCAGCACTATTTTTAATGACGTGCTCCACATGGGTGTGTTTCCATGACAACAATATCTCGACACTAATGATAGCTATGAAGCTAATGTAGCACTACATTAACAGAGGGTTGACTACACAGTCAACAAGTGGAGCGGCAAAAGACGCTGAGTATGGTGCTTTTTCTTTGGGCAGATGCATTCACTCTTTCCTGATTGGGAACAATTTAAAAAAGACGCCAGCACTGAGAAGAAAAAAAAAAACACTATGTGGACACAGGCTCTGACATTAAAAGTCAAAGGACCACCAAAGTCAGTGGGATTCATCCCCTCAGGACCATGAATGTTTCAGTCTGTGGGGACGTGGCTAGGGAAATGGAGCATCGCTGGTCAAGTCCTGGTACAGACCAACTATGGTATGTGGACTGTCAGCTGAAGAGGTGCCAGTTCGCCTCTTGGGAACTGCTGAGGTGCCCTTGAGATAGGCACCAAACCCCCAAACTGCTCCAGGGGTGCAGTATCATAGCTGATCCTGCGCTACATCTCTGAAACCGTAATTGCATGTGTGTGCTGTGTATAAAAGAAGACTGACCGACTGCCTTGTGTGGATTGACAAATAAACTCAATTAAATTAAAATGTCATGGCAACCCATCCTACATTTGTTGAGATATTTCTGCCCAAACCAAAGTAGAGGAACAACTGACACTGCCATTCCCACAGCAACAGTGCTGGTGTCGCAATACAGCATCAATGAGAATTTAACTATACAAAATAGATTTTGCAGGTTGCCTTTACAGAGTTGAAAATAACTTACTTTTTAAACAGCAACTAACAACACACATAAAGTACTTTTTCTATACTGTACAGTATTTCACCAAGCAAACAAACCACAAAACAACCCTATCTACTCTGCCGACCACACAGCGGAAACATCAGTCCCCCATTGCTCCTAACCAGCATTGATTTAATGACACTCTGGCTCTACAAGAAGAGAATATGTCAGCATTTAGTTCTTGTGTTTAACAGTTTTAGCACAGGCCTTCAACAAGCTCATTAAGTGCAGCTGCAGTGAATGGGCTGAGTATGGTGCCTTTCAAAGTCCCAGATAAACCTCAGTGTGTCAGGGACAATGGGGGGATAACCCCGTCAGGGAGGGCCCTTTGTTTTGGGGACCCCCACCTCAGAGTTCTCGAGGCTGGAGAGGAAGATTGGGGTGTTGGGATGACGCTGTTGCCTGGCTGTTTCGTAATGGGTGAGGGGTGGGGGTGAGGGACATATGGACTCGCAGTGCACAAAAGCAATCAGACAGGGGTCTACTGTGGAGGTAATGGTAGACTGACTGCTTTATTTGACTTTTTATTGACTTCTCTTTTATATCACATACATTTACCTTTATATAATGTGGTAGGGAATGAAATTAACGTCTTGGTACCTGTAAGATGGCAGATTGCCTGGTGTCACATTTGTAAAGCTGTTTCACTTTGCTAATATATAATCAACAAACCAGGTAGCATAGATGCAAGTACATTATTATTTTTTTAATTACACATAATAGATAGTGAAAACGCGACCAGATGCCATTAAGGGAGGGAAACAAATCAAACAGGAAGAAATGTAGATGATTTAAGAGGTGCTAGATTATTTACACAATATTATTATCTGAGTATTATTAGCATGTTATTAATAATTCACACCCCTAATGTGTAGCACTCAACGTGATGTTCAACTCAACCTGTTTGTCCTGTAAAGACCAAACAAAATGCCATTAAAGTTATCTGTTATCAAATTATAAAACTGATTAAAACACAGGATGCCATCTGGGCCTGGTTACCACGGTTACCAGCTGAGGCTACCTTACTAATGAAACAACATTAACCACAGAGTGATAAGTGCTCTGATGGGTCTGGAATATGTTGTCCTATCTTCAGATACATTGAAGATGGAACATGTGCCCTTTTCAAATAAAATAAAGTGAGTTAACGCATCCCAAATTTTAAAACTTTAGAAATCTCACATGAAGTTAGGATACCGAAATTTCCCTTTAATTGACATTTTTGAGCGGATATCTATTTTTCCTTACATATTTATGTTTCGGACACATAAATTAAAGGTTTTGTAAAATCTTCTCAAATGACAAAGAAGCATAAAATCCCTAAAATAAACCATTAAAATCTGAAACTAAAACTTCTGTTTAAAGGTTTTCATCCTGTATTGATGACACACAGTCATCATTCATTCTTCAGGCGGATAGTCAAGATAAAACTTTTTATTACATTTAATTTTGTTTTTGTTTTTATGCACTGTGAAGGTGTGTGATGAAGTGTGAGCAACAGAGAGGCGGTGTGTTTGGGCTCACTGAGAAGCTTCTTGAATGGCAGATTTACAGCCCCATCTTAGGATTCAACACTTATCAGGGTAGCTTAGAGACTGTCTGTGTCAACTGAGCGAGCACAGACATGCAGAACACACACACACACACTGCTGCAGGAAAACACATTTGAAAGGAAAGGTGTGAAAATCCACTTTGTCTTTTTTTCCCACCATCACAAAGCTGTCAGAAAGCCAAGAAATATATTTCATAACTGTATTAATGCCTGTTTACACTGACAAGTCGCATCAATTCAGAGCAGAGCTGAGAAACTCTGCAGCTGGCAGCACAGTTTGAACCATTTAAAGCTGCAGTTGGAAACTTTTATGAAACAGAAACATATTTTAGTGTACAGTTTAGCTGTAAATTAAGAAAGCTGGCCCAGCTGGTGGGCGGGTCACACACTTTCTCATTTTACAGCTAAAGTAAGTCACTAAAATATTTTTCTAAAAACATTTGCGGCAAGAAATAGGCAATGTGGTGACGGAATCTTGATCCATATTTGATCAGCGCTGCCTAGTTTGACATCTTGACTTCAGTTCACGGGCAGTAATTGACATGATTCACAGCTGTGTTTGAGACTCCTCGGCTTTGATTTATTGTTTTAGTTGACATTCACTGGATTCTAGCAAATGCCATTAGAGGTACTACAAGGAGGCAGATTATTATTTGTCCTATGCTGCTTTCACACTACGAGCGACACAGCAAGAGCGTTACCAGCTACATCATCGCCGCGTCGCAGGGGAAGGGTTGTTCAAGCATTCGTTACCGTAGTTACATTGTTACAGGCTTGTGTGTGTCTGCTACTTACCACAAAGTACCTTGATTGAACATCATCTTAAATTTGTATTTGATAGTCACATAGTACATAGGGACTTGGGAACCAGAGGGTCACCAGTTCAAGTCCCCTCTGGACCAGATATGGAGTGTGGACTGGTAGCTTGAGAGGTGCCAGTTTACCTCTTGGGCACTGCCTCGGTGGCCTTAAGTAAGACACCGAACCCCCAAGTGGTTGGGGGGCCTGTCAAAGGCAGTCTGCTTAGAAAAACTAAATAACTCAGTACCATGGCTAAAAACAGACAATATGATTGGCTGACGCTTAACAGTGTCATTGGTGGGCTGAAAAAAGTTAAGGCCAGCTCAACTTTTGTTTGTAGTACGTCACGCCCGTCAGCAGCATCAAGTGTCAAGCGTCAGTTTGAAGCTTCATGTCATTGGCTTCCACTGAAACTGACTTGTAGCCTGTTGCTGTGTCGAACGCAGCATTATGTAATACTGTGGTAATGTAGTAACCATTTTAGCAAAATATGACAAACATTATTTTGATAAAACTTACCAACTACAGCCTTAATATATGGTACAATATTATGGTATTATATGGTAATCTGCTGTAAATCTAGATGATCAAAGATCTATTAAGTTTACTCTGTGCATTACAATCATCTATTACATTTACAAATTTTGGACATACACAGCTATAGTAGGTGAAAAAGAAATCACAGGTTCAGAAAGACAGTTTGGTTGTTTACAACCTGTCTGAATGCTTCCACAAATGTTGCCATGAACCCAAATTTCAGCCATGAAGATGGTCACTAAACGGTATTTAATCTGCTGCACATCATATGACTTGCAATGCTGACTTTCCAGACTCTGAGAGGTTCTGTGTTTTCCAGCTTTGTGCAAACAACTTGCTTTTTATTTACTGTACTTGATTCAGATCATCAAGTTTGATTTGTTGTATTAAAACCTGACAGCAGACGTCATTGGCTCTCTGCTGGCTCCACAGAGGTCATGAAGTCTACAACCTGCCTCTCAGTCCTAGTTGACCCTGGGCACGGGCCTCTGGGGAGGGTGACTTCAGCCCTGCTGACCTCTACCTCCTGGCCTCTCCTCCTTTTTCCACACTGCCTTCTGTTTCCAGACCGAGATGGAGCTGATTGTGTTAGTCTAACCGCCTCTGCATCGCTGATTCCCCAGGGGGCGCCGCTTACAATGACCCGTTTGTCTGCACCAACGGGCTCCCTGTGACAACTAACGCAAGGAAAGCAGAGAAGGAAAGCAAAGTGAGGAGACGAGGGCACCTTAGGGAAAGATCAATGAAAGGACGTTGACTCAGGAAAAGCAGATGCCCGGCCTTAATTAATATGGTTATGTCCTCAGCCATGACCTCACACAGGAAGGCGATGGGACAACTGCACAGGAAGTGGAATCTGATCGAGACGCATTAGGCAGAGATGAGGTCATTACAACTGGAGCCACCTGCCATACGATCCTGTATATCCTCATGAAAACCTGAGCTTTTCACCGTGTTTATAGTGAACTAGAATATTTACTTTTTCTTTTTTTTTATTTCTTGATAAGATATCAAACAGAATATGAAAACCCAAAAGGTATGCATCACTCCAGCACCAGGCTGATGTAATAATAACAAAATGTGTTGAATGATTTCACTGTTTCCTGCCATCCAACAAAATCAATCCCAGTGTCTTGACATTAGGAAGTCTTCATACTCTGAAACATTAACTCCACCAGAAGAGATTTTCTTGGAAAATGTTCACTAATGGTTCATCTCTAAACATTTAATCTCTAAGATTTAAGTGTTATACTGTATAGCTACTGTACCTGTTCATTCACAGGAGGAGACTTTCACTTCACACATTGAGCTTTTTGATTAAAAACTAGAATTAACACCTCACCGTTGTATGCCTCTGCTCAATGGTCAAGTTGCACTTACAGTTTGCATCAATGTCTGTTCAGACTCATATGTAGCCATGATAGTAGACAAGGATTAAAATATGGTTGTTGCTGCAAAGAAGCTACATACTTTAAAAGATGGGGGTTTCACACACATCCTCCCCCCTCCGGTAATACAGAGGATCTATTCAGTCAACACAGTTTCAAGGTGGACACCCTAGATTAGTGTCACCAATTCAGTATCTGACCAAATGTCTCCCCCTCTGTTCATGAGATATAATGTTAAATAATGGCCAGAAAACACCTTTGACCTTTCCGTCATAAAATGTCATCACTTCATCATTTGACCCCTGTGGACATTTGTGCAAAACTTGCCATAATTAGTGCATGAATTCTTTTTTTTAATTTTTATTTAAAGATATTTTTTGGGGTCATTTAGCCTTTAATCGATAGGACAGTTAAGCGTGAAAGGGGGAGAGAGAGAGGGAGTGACATGCAGCAAAGGGCCACAGGCTGGAGTCGAACCCGGGCCGCTGCGGCAACAGCCTTGTACATGGGGCGCCTGCTCTACCACTAAGCCACCGATGCCCCAAGTGCATGAATTCTAGAGTGATGGCTAGGTCACAGTGACATTTGACCAACCAAATTCTAATCAGTTCATTCTTGAGTCTTAGAGGACGTTTGTGCCAAATTTGAAGAAATTCCCACACGCCATTATTGAGATATTGTGTTTACGAGAAGGGGGACGTACAACCTGAAAACACAATGCCTCCGGCCAAAGCTGTAGCTGGTGCGGAGTCATAAAAATTAAAAACTAAAACATATTCTTTTGTTTTTGGAAATTTCCTTCCACATCAAAATATTTTCAACAAAACTATGATACAACTGATCATATTTCATGAAATCAGAGTAAAGTTAGATCCAGAAACCCAATATTTTTCAACATTTGTAAAAATCCTTCATCAAACACTGCACCTGTTCTGTCCCATTTCACACTGAAAAGCTGCTGGAGGAGCAGCCCCAGATAAAAGCCACAGAATTCAGGCCTGCTGCTATCTCATCATCTGACCGTAGTCTGCCTGTGAGAGTAAAGCCTCTGCTGGTGCTGTAGCTGTTAGGCTGTTTCACCCCCAGACCACCATCTCTGTGTTCTCTGAGAGAGGACACACGCGTGTGTTGTCGCTCTTATCAACAGCAACATGGGCTTCCTCCTGCCTGATGCTGATTGTAACACATGTGTGCTCGCTGTTAGGTGAAAACCTCTTATCTGCAGAGTGTCAGCTTTCAGGAGCTGAAGAAAACAGACTTGATTTCAGCTTGACAAAAAAACACTTTCTGACACATTCTGACAGCTTTTTCAAAATGAGGCGTTCACATGACAACTGTGACAGACACGGCCACAAAATGATAAAGAGCATAAGTTGAATCCGTGAGGATCACTCACAAGAAGACATGCCCTTTTTTCCTGTCCTCTTTGTCTGAACTCTTGCAGTCTGTTAAAACCTCAGTTATTCCTTTGAACAATGAACCATCCAACAATGAATCACTAAAAACATCCATTAAATCTGGCTTTAACTTGCAGCCTCTCTGGAGGAGACATATGTGTATGTGTGGCCCTTTGTCATGGTAATAAAAAAGCAGCAATATAGTCACGCAGGCCCCCCACCCAATCTGTCCTCCCCTGGGTGGGTAGGGCAGCATTAGCAATCCAATGCAGCACGATGGTGCATTGCCTTTCACTCTCACCTGCTGGGCCGGGTCTTCAGGAGACTCAAGCTGGATGTTAAAGCCATAAAAAAAAGTCATTACTGCCTTCACAGGATGTGGGGGAGGAGGGGAAAGGCTCAAGAATTCAGAGCGATAGAGACAGATATCCAAGGGTCAAGTGAGATGGGTTTTAAAGGTTAATTCTGATACTGGCAGACTGAAGACGCTGATATTTCAAAACAATTGCTAGAAAAAATGTTGGCATTGTACGTTCCTGCAAACCATGATACGTTACATTTGTACGTTATTATGTAGCAGATACATTGAAACTTTACTTTTCAACAATGCTGTGGTTACGTGTGGTTAGGTTAGGTGCAAAAACTACTTGGTTATGGTTAGGAAAAGATCATGCTGCCGGACAATCCCTGCCGGAAAAGCAGAAATCACTTGATAAAAAACAACTACTTTTTGTGTCACTATCCCCACTGGAAAAACAGCAACAGGACACTATGAAATACCAACGTTTGTTGCCTAAAAAGATGCCCGAAGCACATCGATGACACACTAAATCACAACCGGTTTTGTTGTTTGTCGGTCTCAAAAAGTGGTCTGCAGTGCTCTGTAGCTTGGCAGGTGTCTTGCTAGATGTCACGGCATCCACTATCCCCTCAACCTCCAGATGACAATATCAGCCCATATATTGCGTCAATTTAAAAACATCAATATGACATGTATGAAACGTGCAAATGTAACGCATTCTGGTTTGGATATTTAATATTTTGCACCATTATTCATTTGCTTTAACTCTCCCTGTATCATGCTGAAAGCTTTTTTTAGTTTCATGTTTCTCTAGAATCAGATTTTGGGCTTGAAAATCATTCTGACCACCATATGACAGCACAAGTCTTTACTGTACATAGGGCTGCAACTAAAGATTATTTTCATTATCAAGTACTCTCTCAATTATTTGTCAGAAAATGTAAAAAAGTACCCATTAAAGTACATCCCAAGGACCCAAGGTGTCATCTTACAAATAGCTTGTTCAGTATATGAAATAAAACAGCAAATTCCTGAGCTGCAGCCGGTTAATGTTTAGCAATCAATGGATTAATTATTTATTAAAATTGCTGTCCACTAATCTTTAGTTAAATGTAATTAAACTAAAGGAATTCCTCCTGAGTTAGCAACTGCTACAGTTTCATTATTCATATGTATTCAATATTAAAGAGGAAACGCAGGCACTACATTAATAATTATGATATACATGAATGAATAACCAGGCAACAAAATATAATGTCATTCCCGTTTTTCCTGCCTGGTTTTCACCAAATGTATATATGTGTCTAATCCCTACACTCCATCGCCACTGATCCATAGTTTGCCTGTAAGGGTCATTTAATTAGCTCTGAATCCATAATAGTTAAATGAGTTCACACATATCCCTTCGGTGTCGCAGGTTCACGGTCAAACCAATTCCCCAAATGAAATTACACTCAATTTAAATAATTCAAATGAGGGAAATTATAATCTCGGGCAATTACACATCTTCAAGATTGGAGGAAGTTGAATTAATGCAGCTCTGCGTCACTGATGCATCAATTGTGGATCGTGGTTTATTTACAATATGATCGTCTCAGTAAATATTAGCCGCGGCAGCTTGTGGCCCTCTTCACTGGTCCCACTATGTTTTAATGTGATTGGGATTCAGCTCCCAGTCCGAGATGAGCTTTCATAATGAGTCTAATAAAGCCAGTCTTTACACAGAGGCTGACTTAAGCCTTTATCTGCAAAGATACTTATTAAGATAGGGGCTCCTTATCACAGCGGCACACGGACAAATCTCTCTATGTGGCTGTGTGCTCATGTGTGAGTGAGCATGTGATTCTGTGTGTGTGTGTGTTCATGACTTATAAAGGTCTATGCACGCTCCACGTAGCATCAGAATTTATTTTTCAGGGTCTCCTGCTGTGAATGTTGCTTTCAGAGATTCTTCGTTTGAACCTTTTCTTTTTCAAAGCTGTGGTTGAGAATTAATGAGCTGGCAACAATGAACTCTCTGATTCCAAGGAGGGAAAAAATGAAAGAGAAAGAGAGAGCGCGAGAGAGAAAGAAAAGAGAGAGAAGGAGAAGGTGGTTGGGGATGAAAAAACTGAGGCATTAAAGATGAATAGAGAAGCAAAGACTGTGGCCTTGAATGACTTGAACTCACTCACACACCCACACACCCACACACCCACACACTCACGAATACACACTCTCTTGCTGGTGTTTGTGAATGGAATCAGGTGTAGTGCAAAGAAACGTCCACTAGAGGGCAGCAAAGTATCTGTCAAGGCTTTGCATACTGTAATGACAGTATGGTGAAAGGTTAAAGGTCACAACAGCTTGTCATTTCAAGTGGTGACACATTTGATAGAAAGATGACTGACACACACACACACACACCCTCAAACACCATTCACACATTTCCAGACTAGCACCTTCACATCAGATTCAGCATATTGTGCCAGACTTCACACTCTTGCGCGCGCACACACACACACACACACACACACACACACACACACACACACACACACACACACACACACACACACAGTACACAGACAGTACCATCCCCTCTCCTGTCTGTAAACACGGCCTGGATGTTTCTCTCTGCCTCCTGCTGCTCTCCCTGCATTATGGATTAACTCTTTGTTACAGGTGTACACAACATGTTTGTGTGTTTAGTGCCAACTGGGTCATCTAGCTGGATGTTTGTGAGGAGCAGGAGCCTCGTCTACACTCTGCCATGACTCCACTAATCCTCTTGATAACTGCAAACATGAGCTGCTGGTACTTATCTGTTCCACGTTCAGCGCATTTTGTGTTACGGTGTTTTAGTGCATACTGTCCCTCGAGCACACCTTGTTTTACCTCTGCTTCAGACAGTTTCCACCATTCCCCAGAATGCTCAGCCACGGTTTATATCCTTTTATATGACTATGTCCTCCTTTCCTTACTCTTCTTCCTTATATGTTGTGTGTGTTTTGGATTTAGATTTAGATCTCAAAAAACCTACCCGATTCAACATAAAAAAGACCGACAGTGACGGAGATAGTGAGAGCAAGATGACAAGTTTTCCTAGCAGTGACTCAAACCTCATCCCACTCTTATGACTACACTGCATTCAGGTCTATTTGTTGCCACTGTGGGTGCTGAAATTGCTCTCCCTGCCTCTCATATAATGGATTTTTCTCCCTCTATTATTGTTGAAAGTTGGCACAAAATGGCTCCAGAAAGATGGCTTTGGGTGAATGGACTTTCCCTTATTATGAGACTTACGTAAAGAGTCTCAACATTATTGCTCCGAAGATGTCTATGAAAGCACCAAAATCATATGGCAGCCTCCACATCTCCAGAGGACCTCGTCGCATCTCACTCTGCCCTCAGAGCAGATTGGGTTCACACTGAGGACCAACGCTGTCTGTGCACCAAACCCACCGAGGGTTGGACCTGCACTGACAGTGATGCAGCGTCCTCTCCAGCAATTCTGCCTCTCAGGCTTTCCTCTAGTCCTGTCAGTCCCTGGGGTGAAGTGCAGCAGACACAGCCGAGAAATGAGGACGACAGAACTGAGCGATGAGACAACAACAGTGCTCCCTGTATTACACGGATATCTAACCACAGACTATCAGAGAAACTGTGATTTTCTTTCAATCCAAAGAAGGGCAATAGTGCAAAAGATGTGAATACAAACTATTTGTTTTGTGGCTTTGGTTTGTTTTGACTGCCTCTGTTTAAGTATAGGTGTTTTGTCTTTTTTTTGAAGAAGAACATTGTTTTGCATTTGCTGCACATACTGAATCAGATGAGCACCAACCACTTTGGTGTAGACATCATATTTTGGCACAGCACAGGGTGCACCCCTGAAAGCCTCTGACTGTCACAGTGTCAGCTCAACTGAAAATTTGATTCCTACTTTTTTCTTTACAAAGAAATGAGATCTGCTCCTTTCAGACACCATAGTCTACAGAAAGGCACATAAATTAAAGGAATACTTCATCCACCAGTCAACCATTTGAGTATCAATTACTCACCCTGTGTTACGTTGAATTGGTAAAGAAAATTTTGTTGTTCTCGCACGCATCCGGTGAACGTTGAATCCAAAACACTAAGAAAAATGAATTATAGTGATATGCCACCATGTTTAACACCAGCAAAACTCTATCTGTTTACAAACTCACACAGCTCATGCAGTATAATCCAAGTCTCTTCTATCCAGGTGTATGCTCAGTGCTTCCCAAACAGACAACCCTTTCTGACACGAACTGAAATAAAAGTGAATCTTATCTATGCTCTCTACAAAGCCAGACTCCATTGACAAAAACAGTAATTTCACCTCGCTGAACACAGGAGCTGCTGGTCTACAGCTGCCTTATCACTTAGTTTGTTTGTGCTATTGTGTGACTTTGGTGTTTTAAAGAGTTAGTTCGGAGTTACTAACGTAACACATAAGCACAAACAAACTAACTGATTGAGGCAGCAATAGACCAGCAGCTCCAGTGTTCAGTGAAGTAAAATGACTGTTTCTGTCAATAAAGTCTGGCCTTTAAAAGAGCATAAGTTTAACTTTTAATTCAGTTCCCTGTTGGAAAGAGTTGTCCGTTTGGGAAGTACTGAGCATACGACTAGATAAATGACACTTGTTTATACTGCACGAGTTGTGCGAGTTTGTGAATGTCTTAATATAGTTTTGCTTTTGTTAAATGCCGACCCCCATCACTTTAATTTACAAGAATGCTCTCCGTTGTGGGATTCTTTGCTCATGAAAGAGGAATGCCCGAAAAACAAGATTTTCTTCACTAATTCAACGTTAACAGGGTGAGTAACTGGTATTTAAATGATTATTTTCAGGGTGAAGTGCTTCTTTAGGTTTATCTATTTGAAACTGGTTTGTATTTGTCACTGTATAAATCAATCCTGATGTGGACAACGTGTTTTTAAGCAATTACTGCCTAATAAAATGAGCCGGCAAACATACTGTATGTACAGTTGGGTAGTTAAACGGCGCAATTTACAACCACAATAAAAACAGCAGCTGAAAGGTGATTCCCTAGCCTAAACATTCAGAAAAGACACACACACACACACACACACACACACACACACACACACACACACACACACACACACAAACACACAGTCAGCAGTACTGGATTTCAGTACATGGCTGCAATGTTCACATCACTGCCGCTGGAAGGTCAAGGGTTAACCCAGCCGAGGGTGAAGACGGCTGCTTCATCAGCACCACAGGGATGGAGAGAGGGAGAGAAAAAAGGACAGGGAGGAGAGGGAGAAAGTCACGGAAAGTAGGTCAGTGAGAAAACGTGATTAGCCACTAAACAAACGACACCAGCAGCGGTCGCGTGCCGTGTCCGGCAGCACTGGACTTCTGTATCCTCCCCTCACGCAATCATCATCATCATGGATTCAAAACTGCCTCCTGAATAACGGTGTGCTGGATGCCTCAGTTGCTCCAAGTCACGCTTACTGTAAAGACAGGTTGCCAAGTGTGCACATGCTGGCTCTCCAATACACACAAACACAGACACCTCCTTCCCCCTCACTGCCTTACATGGCATTGGAGCGATCCCTCTCGCCGCTGCAGCCGTTTGTGTGGGGTTGCTAAGTGCAGCCAATATTTCACACAAACACAGCAAAACAGCCACCCTGACATCCTGCTACGCTGCCATCCTGGACAGCAGAGACACAGCCTGCTCCGTCTCCTTCCAGGAAAATCACTGAATTTGGCTTTGTGATTCTGTTATGCCAAACGGAGCCAGAGAGAGTAATAAAAAGTCTGTGTATTAATTTACACAAAATGATTATTCAAAGAGCTGGCTGTGAAAATGAGAGGCACAGAAACCCAAACACACTGACACAATCTGAAGTAAGTGATGACAACTGATATTGTTGCAAAGAAATGGCAAAGTGACTTCTCATGCAGAGACTAATTGTCTTCACATGTTGTTGCCTACGAGTTATTGACTTAGGACAGAAACTGACAATTTGAGAGTATACAGCTGCACATGCTGCACAAGTTTGCCTCATATCACAGCTTCTTTGAGCAGGCAGTGAGCCTTAGATAGTGGCTACACTGAGTAATAAGTTAAAGTACTTAGGTGGACAGAGATCTAATGAAAAGACAAAAAGACAATGGGTGTTTATAGTGTTTATACGACAGTTTTACATCCTGACCTTCCTGACCATCCTGTCTTCTCCATCCTCCGACCCCGGTGTGATGCTTCTTGGGGGTTCTGCGCCCACCTGCTGGCCCAGTGAAGGGATGTGGGTCTTGAGGGGTGCCTGAGGCAGAGCTAGAGCTGACGGCCTGCTGTGGGTCTGGGGGATGGGCAGGGCGCTGTGCACCGGTTTGGGTTTGGGGAGTCCTGATTTCATCTTTGAGGCCACCAGGATGGCTGGCATCTTCTCCCCGACCGCCTGATAACCGCACGCTCCACTCCCTCTCACACCAAGATGGAAATTCAGTTACTAGTCAGCAAGACTCCTCACATATGGTCCAGCTACTTGTGTGAAGGTGTGACCAGATTGAAGAAACACACGTGTAGTTTACACCTGATCTAGCACTTGGTTGAAGAAATGTGTGTAATTTTTCAGTGTCCAGGTTTTGGCTGCTCCTGCTGGATCTCAGCAGGGGGGTGAGCTGAGCTCCCCGACATGCAGTGGGGGGCTTAAAATCCACTGATTCCACCTGTTTCCTAGTATCAAGTTGCTTCAGCTCTTTATATCATGTAGAAAAGACCAAATCCTCCTCAGAGTGCTGTGTTAAAAAAAAAAAAAGGCATCCAGAAAATCCACTCAGCAAAGTCCAGGAAAGAAAATCAAAAATCCCACTTCATACTAGGAGGAATCCCCAGTTGCCTGGTGGCAGAGCGAGTGTTCTCTTCCATGTATTTCCACTGCTGAGCGAGAGTCAGCTATTGGCAAAAGGATCCTACAGGAGGCAGAGCCGTTTCTCTCCCACAGAGCCCGGTTAATTACACCATCGCTTCAGGATGACAGGAGGAAAGACCGAGCTCCGTTGAGGAGAGAAGAGAAGAGAAGAGACTGAGAGATGGAGAGGAAAAAAAAAAGAAGAGGCAGCAGTGACACAGCGACCGCTCGCTTCAACGACTGCTCAGCCTGTGACTACACAGCCTGAAACACACTGCACTCTGCTGCCCTGCTCCCTCTCTCCCTCTAAGTCGTGGTTAGCAGCAGGTGTGGCTTAGATCAGGACTGACATATGTGGAGGGAAGCTCAACACATCGACACAGTATGCTCCTCCAGCCTGCCTCTTTATTTCTCTGCATGTCTTACTTTCTTTTCACACAAAAATGCCCTTCTGGGGAAGCTATGTACTCTCATCTTCAGTTTAAGGTTGCCAGTTCAGTGTGATAATAATGTTTGCATGTGGAGAACTTGAATCCCACAGGCAAAAAGTGACAGTGTCTTGAAATGAAGCAAATCACTCCTTCAGTATCCATGTGGGTCGCATTTAACAATGTGAGTCCCATAGCAAGGAATAAATCATATCAGCCTACTTTAAAATATACGTTTTTGTTTAATGAAAAATAGGATTTAAGGAGTGGTATTTTGGACCAGATTTTTCACGTGATGTATGTAATGTGTGAAGTATTTTGTAAGGTGTAATTTTAGCCATGTTAGCAGCATGGCTCTAGCAATCCACGACAACAACAACTTTTCAATGGACGACAATGAAATGTTGTACACGCATTCATGTTCCCCAGAGGATGAAGCTAACTGACTGGTGATCCTCTGGTTTTTCATCTAGCCACTGGCAGGTGAAGGTTTTCACTTATTCAGTGAAATATTTCAACATTTACAACAACAGCAACTCAAAAATTATTAGACTACCGTGAAATTTTGTACAAACATTCCTGGTTTCCAGATGATGTATCCCAATGACTTTGGTGATCCCGACTTTTCCTCTAATGCCCCAGTAAGGTTGACTTTTGTGGTTTTGAGTGTTAGTTGAAAGGACTAGATGTTGCAATCCCTCGTGTAGCACCACTTCTAATTCATGGGAAGTTCTTGAAAGATGGCTGCTATGAGGCTTTACTGCCGGGACACATCGTCAGTTGTGTACCGCAGCATCAATGAGTGTTTCGGCCATTTAACACAAGACACCCTCCACTGAGGTAGGCCCACCACAGGTTGATCAAGCCTGGGTGTGTGTCCCGGGGTTAGCTGTTTGCCTTAGCGGCCCAGATGGTGTCGTTTCTCTTCAACCGCAGCCAATGACTCATCCTCTCAGCGGTGTTGGCCAGCTCTTTAATGGCCTGTCTGTGAGCCTGTCCCCTGACTCCAACCTCCCTAAGAAGCTTTGCTGTTGTACTGGCTACAAAGCCCCTGTACCCCACCTCCACTGGGCGCACCTTTACTTTCCAGCCTCTGTCCTCTGCCTCAGCGGCTAAGATGGAGTACCGCAGCTTCTTGCGCTCATACGCTTCTTCGATGGCGTCCTCCCAGGGGACTGTCAGCTCAATGATGTAAACCAGCTGGGAGGAATTAGACCAAAGGACGAGGTCTGGTTGCAGGGTGGTCGTCGCGATCTCCGGGGGGAAGATGAGCCTCTGATCCAAGTCGACTCTCAACTGCCAGTCCCTGGCTGCATTCAGTGGGCCCAGATCAGGGGTGAAATATCTTGACAACTATTAAGGCCCAGGCGCGCCACACCAACACTGAAGAACTCGTAGCAGCGAAGGCCAACTGTTGTGTAGCTTCACGGCGCCTATGTCTTGGCCACAAAGTCACTCTTAAAGACACCGCAAAGACCACGGCCAACCAGCACGTACAGTCAGTGCCTGCGTGAGTGGAAATAACTCCATAGCAGCAGGTGGCAGTAGTCTGTATTTGTCATTCAAAAAGGGAAATCGGAAGACCGGCAGAATAAATTCAAGACACTAGTTTACCAGTTAGCAAAACAACCCAATGTTGAAAGAACGAAAGATATATACTATGAGTGAGGGAACAATAATGTGAACACTTACAAACCATTTCTGCTAAGAAGCTCAATGGCTCAAAATAACCTCACCTAATATAACAAGTTTATTGCAAAGTCACGCTCCCTTGACCTCAGCCATTAGTTTACTTTCCTTACTTCCTTTTCTCATCTCATGCACTGAACTAAGCTGCCAATCAGAGTGATCTCACTCACTGGCAACAGCTCCGCCAGAAAAAAGCCAATGATGGCTGAAAAGTGCCAATGGTGGGGGACACACTGCAAAAACTAGGGCAGCACACGGTCACGACAGCCTGAAATTACCCAACAGCCGATCACCAGCTTGGTGAGTCAGGGCCCTCAGATGGATTGCCATTAAAAACTGGTAGACATTTGCATCCACTTCAGGGTGAATTGTAATAATTTTGGTGATGCCTTAACTTTCGATCTAGGGTCCTCATTAGGTCTTATCATACCAGGTCCATGTCATTGGTTCGACAGCCCATTAGTCCGACGGTCCGCGGTGCTGAATGGCTCCTGGCGGGCGTATTTCTACCCTGATGGTGCACCGCGACCGGCTCTGGGTCAGCCGGGAAAGGCTTGAGGTGAAGCAGGCTCACGGCTTATGTGTTTGCCACTTTTTTTTTTCACTTTAACCCACACCATGATCTTTTCCTAACCCTAACCAAGTGGTTTTTGTGTCTAAACCTGACCAGACCTTAACCACAGGGCATCATGATGACTTCGGAACAACGGGACTTCGGAACAATGGGTTTAATATGGTCGGAACAATGGGATGTCGGACCAATGGGCAGTTCCCATCATACCTTGCTACCTCAGTTACTTTAGTTTATGACCAAATATCTGCGAAACTAATGACATTCCCATCAGCCTCAGCTGCAATTCAGAAAATGTTAGCATTCTAAAATGGTGACCGTGTCAAACATTATAACTCCTCAGCATCAGCATGTTAGCATAGCTATTTTGAGCATGCGGATATTAGCATTTAGCTTAGTACAGCCTCACAGAGCTGCTAGCTTGGCTGTAGACTTTTTAATTAACTTAACCTTGCAACCCACTGGCTATCAGTCTGACAACAATTTAGCCTTTGGGGGCAATGGCCAACATGTCAGGAGCAAAGACTTCCTCTTCCTTGCTCCAGTCATTGTTTACTAATTCCTATAAACATATATCTACATATGAATGCAGATAAAACAAAAAGAAACACACAATAATAATAAAATCTAATAAAAAGCTAAATCGGGGTCAGACAACAGCTGATCGATTACAAAAGCACATTTTGTCCAATATTTTCCACCTTTTTTGCAACCAGAGCCTGCTCAAACTTTATTTATCCATAGTAATAAACAGAATATAAACACAACAAGAAGGCTACCAAGACCCTAATTTTGTCATATTGCCAATTGACTCTGCAGTCGTAGCAGATATCTGTTTATAGACATAATGCTTTACATGAGTGCTGACAAAGTTCATGAAATTCCAATGATTGTATGCATTCAAAAGTAAAGTACTTTACAATGGGAGACAGGTGTAGAAAAAAGATTGATGGCTGGACAAAATTATGATAATGGAAGTATTATTCAAAAATTAAAAGGGAAAGACAGCAACCAGGTCTTCTCAAGTCTTTCACCCAAAACAGTGTTTTACCTAATGAGCTAACACAACCACATACACAATGCTATAGATGTTAGAGCTTCTCCAATGTGATCAGAAATTCGTCTAATAACAAAAAATAAGCAACATATGTCAGTCAGAGTGCAGATTATGATGCTTTGCACATTTCTGATTAACTGCCCAACTGATTGACAAACAATTAATCTGACAGCTAAACTGGAACAAATCAGTGTGCCAAGCTTCAAGTGCTGTTTCTTCTTTTCAGGAAGTACAGTACAACAGGCAGTGACAGTGAAAATTTTGTATTAACAGACTCTTCTCTGTATTCACTCGCTTCTCTGACTGTATTTAGCTTCCCCTTTTTACATACAACGATGGCCAATTAGTGGACTAGTGTCAGATCAGCCCAACTCCCGGCAGGCTTAGTGAAGGCTACCAAGGGGCTGACTCAAATCCTACTGCAGAACCACCGAAAAAAGACTGGACAGAGAGGGTTTTGCATTTTCTCCTCTTCTCTTCCATCACCAGTTAATTTAAGAATTAGCATACAGATTTGTAAGTAAACTGAGATTTGTAAACAGTTAAGTCCAAAACCCAAGATACCTATTAAGCCTTTCAGCACATTAGCACTGGGTACTGTTTGCCTTTTACAAAACTCTTGAGTGTTAACTTTTCTAGTTAATTAAAACTTGGATGACACCAAATGTAATTACAGTGAGGCAAAAATTTGAATTTTAAATGTCTTCCCACAGAAGTTTGTTAAGAGTAAAAACAACTCCAAACAACATTTAAAGAAGAGCAGCTCATCATGCTTTGAAAGCCAAGTACAAAAAATGTGTGTACTTCAGCTGCAACTAGAGATCATTTTCATTAATGATTAATTGAATGATCATTTTTGTGATGATCATTTGGTGCTTAAAATGGCACAAAATGGTGAAATATGCCCGCACCCTCTAGCCCATAATGATGTTTCCAAATTGCTTGTTTTTTCAGACCAGTCCGGAACCCAAAGATATTTAAATTAACTTTCACAAAAGACAAAGAAAAGCTGCATCCTTAAATTTGAAAAGCTAGGACAAGGGAATGTTGTCAAGTTATGGACCTCATAATCTAAAATGTCAATCGCATGGTGGCAGTACGATGACCAGAGTTAGTTTGATACATCGCCTAGAATATAAGAACATCTGTGCCAAATTGGATCCCTCACCATCTAAAGGAGATGGTGTAGTATTGTTGAGATATTTCACAGGAGAGAACTATGATGAATGGGTATATGTGTATGAAATTCATGGCTAAAAACCTCCATCTTAACAAGTAATTAACTCTGACATCTCTGCTTTCTTTAAATGACAGAGAAACATCTTAAACACAGTAGCTGCCTACCACAACCCAAACCAAACAAATTACCAGAAATTACCAGCACTGGAAACACGAGCACCCGTGAGTCACCAAATACTGCAGAGCGCTTTTCAGTATTCCAGTTCAATGTGAAAAGATCATCTCAGTTCATACTGCAGCTAACCAGAGGGGGAGATGGCATTAGAAAGTACACACACACACACACACACACACACACACACACACACACACACACACACACACACACTTAACATAGACTAAGAGCAATGATTTAATCCAAGAGTGGATGTGTTTAGTATGTTAATCTTAATCCTGTTACATTAATCCTAAATTATGTAAATACTAATATCTGATTATGATTAAGTGTGTGTGTGTGTGTGTGTGTGTGTGTGTGTGTAAGGACGTGTGATGCCGAGGGTCCAAACATGTTGAAATAGTTCATGCGATTATAGATTTGCAGGTCCAGGTTTTTTTCCATGCCCAAATTTACAGACTGCTTATGAATTCTGAATGTCTCACAATATCCAGCCCGTCCAGGAGTGCCTGCGTTATTTAAAGGTTCAATGTGTAGGATTTAGGGGGATATATCGGCTGAAATGGAATATAACATAATAATAACTATGTTTCCTTTAGTGTATAATCACCTGAAATTAAGAATCGTTGTGTTTTGCTTACCTTTAAAATGAACTGTTTTATATTGAGCAGATCCTCATCTACGGATCTACGGAGATTGCCGTGTTGCACCACCATGTTTCTACAGTAGCCCAGACTGGACAAACCAAACTAGCTCCAGATAGGACCAATCGCGTTTTCGCATCAGCCACTGTAGTTAGAAGCCCAGTTGCGATGAGTCTCGAAAAAAAACTGCTTTATTCAGTGTTTTTACCAGTTTAAATCATCAGGTTTGTGTGTTTGGAGAGGAGTAGATCTCTGCGGATAATTCACCTCCTGGTAAAAACCTCCTGAACATTTGGATCTTAAGTTATCAGAAAAAAAGTGAGCACATTTTAGCAGGTGGTGGGTGAGCCACCTGTCTCCAACATGCCAATCAGCATTAGAGAAACACTTTTTTTAAACGTGGAACTGCTTTATTCAGTATTTCTATTGGTTTAGAACACTATGTCTGTTTGCTTTGGAGAGGAAGAGACCTGTGCTCATAATCTGGTGCCAGGAAAAAACCTGAACGTCTGGATTAGAAAAAAGGTGGGCGCACAAAAGCATGTGGTGGGTGAGCCGTCTGTCTCTGACATGCCAAGCAGTGTGGGAGTAACACCTATTTGTAACGTGAAACTGATTTATTCAGTGTTTTTACTGGTTTGAATCACCTTATCTGTTTGCTCTGGAGAGGAAGAGACCTCTGCAGATAATTCAGCTCATGCTAAAAACCTCCTGAGCAATGAACACTAAAGGAATTCTAACCAGGAGAAGTTTCAGCTGGTTGCTATCTGCAGTCCTCACAACTACATGCCACTAAATCCCCCTAAATCTTCAACACTGGTCGTTTACGGTAGATTACATGTTTTCTTCAGACCACCTTTTTGCCTGACATAATTCTTTATGTGGTAAATTCTTAGTATTCTGTAGATCACACTAATTAGGATGTCATAAATGTTGCTTTAATTTCCGTTCTAGATATTTACTTTGAGATAATCACTAACTGCAGGCCACGGATTTTCCACCTAGTCATAAAGTACTGACAGTGTTGTAACTGGTGAACCAGGTTGCCTCCATCACTGAAAAAACACCCACATCCTGACATCTAAACACACACACACTCCCTGACTGAAACATATAGGAAAATACATTAATTCCACACGGCTAGTCTCTGATGTCAATCTGACATTTTGAAAATGGAAAGAAGAAAAACATACAGAGCACAGCATAACAAGGGAAACTTCCATTATTTTCCCACTATCCTCTGTGATGGTAAACATGTCCCAGACCCTCGCTGATCACAACACAGCGCTTCACAGAGCGGGAAAAAACAGTCATATGTGATTTATGTAGCAACCTTTGAAGATACCTGATGACAGTCCAGTGCAGTCTAATAATAGAGCTGGTTTGGCTGTAAATGGGCGGTATTGACAGTAATAACTAGGACACCCACTGCCTGCTCTGCTGTCTGTTTATACTGTATTTCTTTGGAGAATAATAAACATTCATGTGGGGTAGATGGTGGGTGTTTGCTGTGAGCTCTGTAGCTATGGAAAGAGATTAGTGTCAATGGAGATTACATATGAACTCAAGTATCTAATTATCAATATCAGGGAACAGATAGGGATTACTAATTTAACTGTGGGAAGCTCTGACATGGTTTGTGGTCTTTCCATGTGGCCTTTTCTCCAGACCAAAGACAGCACTGCATTAAAGAAAATGAACAGGGGGATGTATTAGTGGGGGCGTGTTGCTTCAGGTGTCGGTAAGGTGATCTGGTCCAGACTGAGTAATAGATCCATGAGTGTGAAGGCTTATCAGACGCACAGAGGTTTACTATATATGAGACAGGATATTACAACTCTGGAGAGTTACTGTATCAGAGTGGCAATCATTCTGCCCTCCATCCTGTGACTGCCATGTAAACAGAAACACAGCGTTCACATTACAAAGTAAGCCACAGTGTGCATTTGCATATATTTGATTGGTGGATAACATGACATTGTGTTGCAGCGAAAGTTGGGTCAGATAAAACTTTATTTCCAGACAACCCTGTGTTTTTGCTTCCAGAGCCCTATATGTCACCACTCCCACTGTGCCAACACGACAGTCTCATTGAACTGAGTGAGAAAGCTGCGTTTTCTCACCTTATGATTGCCTCCCTGAACGCAGCCTGATAGTAAATATTTGCACAATCTCTGCCAAAGAGGTGTTTCCATTTGTTTAAAGCAACACTTACCTTTCAGGAAATTTTACACTTTTCTTTGTTTAGGTTAAAATGCTATCAATACGCTGATGGCACACTAAAATGTAAGTGAATTCCACCAGAGATACAAACTCATATGCTGCAAGAGCCAAAACTCGGGTCAACATCGGCTCTGCTTTCGAGCGATGGCTAAGACTGATGCAGCTTCATCCTGAGCTGAAAAGGGACGAGATGGTCGCAGAATTTCTGCTGGACAGGTATTTTTAGTTTGCCTCTAATGTAACATAGGCATTAACGTTATATATGACAACACAGCATCCAGTTGCTAACAGTTAGCCTACTGCAGCCTAACATAGCCTGAGCCTCTGTATTATCTTCCTTGTTTGTTGCCAGACTACAGTACTATAAAACATTAGCGTTTAGGTTATATTATAAAACTCATCAGTCATCACTGACCCCGGATAAGTTTCAAAACTCCGGGGATGCATTTGACTGTGCAGGACAGGTAACATATTGTTTAGTTTGCTAGTAGTAATTTACTCCTCTTCTCTTGGCATGTTACACTCGCTCTCCTCCTCCGTGTATCTAACGTTACCTTGCCAACACCTATGTGTATCATAGAATGATACACATAGGTAATGAGGACGTAATGGAGGAGGGGGGAGTAGGCCTTTGGAGGGAGGTGGAGTTACAGGAGGAGGGGGATGGGACTTTGGAGGGAGGCGGGAGTTGTGGATGTTCAAATTTTTCTAAGTGCTGTGTGAAATGCAAGAAAGGTAAGAGTAGCTTTAATTGTTTTTCATCACTTTTTTAAGTGAAGTCCAAAAAAGGTAATGGCTCCATAAATCCACTGGCTCATGAGGTCTAGAAGCAAAATTTTGGGTGGATTCGCTGGTTCAAGGTAAATGTATAAAGCAGAAAAGACACCACGCAATTGCAAAGTGTGATGTGCGGCCTGCGGCAGGCTGCTATACAATATCAATGGAAAGCTGCTGCGGCCGTTTGATTCTATGGCAAAGTGCAGCCAAACTGAAAGCTGGGAATAGTTTAACTTTCTGCGGCAAATTTAGGCCAGAGAATGCCCGCAGCCAATCCGTAAATGGGGTCCTGCTACATGTATCTCAATGCATATGTGGATCCAAATGCAGATTAAATATTTCTTAAAATATTAAGAAAACAAATTTAAAGTCTTGTGCAGCCTTGGGAGTGATGTGCATAATTTTATGGATCGAAAGGAGCAAGGGGAAATTCAGAAATATATTAAAACTTGTAACATAATTTTCTTTAATGTTCTCAAGTTAAGACTTTTTTTTTTTTAATTTTCTGAGACTTTTAATTCAAACTGAGGAAACTAAACTTGGTTTGAAAAAATGTATGTATTTAATAATACAAGGAAACAAAACACAATAACTCACTTTTAATGTCCTTGATTTATTATTTGTGAAATTATATTTATTTTAGATTCCATTGTTCAATATGTGCATTAAAATTCAAATTCATTAAAATTCAAACGGTCTTCCCTACATTTCCCCTATATTTCAATATTTATTCACACACACACACACACACACACACACACACACACACACACACACACACACACACACACACACACACACACAGAGTCCCTTCCTTTCCTGATTGTTTTCATTAGCAGAGTTAGCAGAGCAGAACAAGTGGGCTCTCACTGACAAGAGCTGCACTAACTGGAGCAACGGCCTGACATTTCCACCATGACAGCACAGGATCCACAACTTGACCTACACACACACTGGTCTATTTGCTCACAAACACACACACATGCACACATGCACACACACACACACAAAGTTTTTTACGATAATGAACAGTGGCAGTGCTGTAAGGCCGGATCGCGGGGGGGAAAGGAGCCGAGTCCATGAAGCCCAGCAGGGCTCTGGCATGGCATTAGTGACACTGGGTGACGCAGCACACACAGCACAGTGTCAGGACAAACACACCCTAATAAACAACACACCTAGTTCATATTCAACACAAATCAGCACAGCAGAATGAGCTGGAGGAGGAGGAACAAGTCCTGTTTGCTTATGAGACATGAAATGAGACTGAGGTACATTACAAGACAATAGGGAGAGTGAAATGACAGAAGAGGAAAGTGTGTGTTTATGTGTGTGTCAGTGTGTATCCTGCTGAGTGTGTTTGCACCCTTGCCCAGCTCCAGCTGTGGCTCGTGTATCTGTGTGTGTGTGTGTAGGCGTATGTGTTTATGATCTAAATGGGTCTCTGGGGCAGTGGGGGGACGTCCTGTCATTTTCCTGTCACATGTCACCTACACAGGTCATCACTGTTAGCTCTGTCTGTTCAGAGGGAGCAGACATCAAACACACACACACACACACACACACACACACACACACACTTCTTGACAAGTAATTTAGTTTAAAATGAGGTCTATTTCACAGTATAGACATCTATACAGTTTATTACGTATATATTTACGTAGTTTTGGCTTTTATTCCTTACAGTTTTGATAACACTGTAATCTTCAAAGTAGTTGCTGAGATCTGGGACATGTTATGCGCGTGACCCACCACAGGAGATTTAGAAGTAGCTTTTAGCAGTTAGCGGCTAACTCAAAGAAGAAGAACAGTGATCATAAATGTCCACAAATTGGGAGAACAATGAGATTCGGAAGCTCTTTACCCTCCGAGCAAAGGACAAGATCAGTCGGCATTTATCAGGGATGGTAAGTCATTGTTATTGACATATTAATGCCATTGGGGGATGGTATCAAGTATTTTCACGTCAAAATGCTCAAGTCAAAGCAAACTCATGAGTTACTGATGTCAAAGTCCAAGTTGCAAGTCAAAATTTTGTCAAGTCGAGTCTAAAGTCATCAAATATATGACTAAGGTCTGACTTGAGTCCAAGCCATGTGACTCAAGTCCACACCTGATTATTAGAGGGTAATGACAACGAAAACTACAGAAAAAGTTGTTACAAACTAAAATGATCCTTTAAGACAAGAACAAATTCTGCACTTGTTCTCAGTGCAGTTCCTCCTTTTTCAGACAGGGTTGTGACTATCTTTTTAAATTTAAATTTTGTGCCATTATTAGATAGCAACTAAACCCAATTCTAAACTAAGCCCTAAAAGCAAGACATTTACCTCAAATGCTGACAAAAGCATCGCTGACAAAATGTCCTCATTTCTCAAGGTCAGCAGCTCAAATTGGTCCTCACAAAGACAGAAGCAGAAGAACAGACACAGACACATGCAGATGTCTACTTTAGTACAAGAAACAACACAACCTGTGTAGCGTGAACAAAAGAAAAGACACCAGAGCAATATCAGAAAAAATAAGCGTGCACACACACACACACACACACACACACACACACACACACACCCTCTACGCACAGGGTAAAAGCGAGACAGAGGAGACAGCTGCACCCAAACAACAGTCTGGGTGGAAACTAGGGAGAAGTCAGCACGGTCACAGCTCCGAGGTGTGTGTATGTCGGTGTGTGTTTGTCTGCATGTGTGTGGACATGTGGGGAGAATCTTCCCCTGTGATCTAAAGACCTACTTAAGATCAGAAGATGGACATTTTCGTCTGAGGTAGAGACGGTGAAGCAGAAATACTACATACCGTCTCCTCACTCACTTCTTAATGAAGTCTGCATAATTAACCAGCACTAATCAGGCTTTAATAGCTCATTTAATACTTATTAGCTGAAGGTGAAATTTAATTTGAACGCATTATGCTGGACATGTTTTTTTCCTGGTAATTATGTGACTTCTCTCTATTTGATGTTAACATTTTCAAACATTAAGCACTGCTTAAGCCCGTCTACCTCAACAAAGGAGACAGCAGTGAATATTTCATGAATGAATGAGGATGAAGGAGAGGACACCAAATGTCTGAGAGCAATAATTAGAGCCTTGAAGCCCAGCTGATGCTGAGAAAATGCTCTAAATTACATATTTGAAGTCCACAAGTCAATATTAGCTGGTCTGACCTCCTTTATGCTTTCTAGTGTTCAGGAAAAGTCATGCTGAGAAGCTGCTGCTTGGCCTAAATATCCAAAACACCAGCAAGTGACATTCAACTAAATTAGACTCGATTCCTCGGCGGAGAACGAGAACAATCAATATGGGTGAGATTAAAAAATTGCATCACGTTACAGGTTTGCAATAAACCAGCCGGTGTAATGTGAGCCCTGAGGCTTAAATAGCAATTACCCCCCAACTGCTGTGACACAAAACCACTTACAGGTTTTTTTCTTTTTTAGTGACGAAATAGGACACAAAAGTGAGACAGACGGGGGCATATATGGGTCTGAGGAAAGAGAGGAAGTGAGAGGGAACAGAAATAGAGATGTAGATCAGAACAGCTTTTGGAGGGGTAAAAAATACTGTAGGGGAGGGAAAGAAAAGAAGGAGATGCAGAGTACAGTAGAGAGAATTGGCTCATAGATGGTAAGTCATTTAGGCCTGCACTTGTCCTGGTTTGATAAATGTGTTTTCTATTGGCTGAAAAATCACTGCAAGGCTCAACAGCCAGTAAAACAAATAATATCACAAGCATGAAAACTGGATTTGTAGATTTTCACACAGGATGATAAGCTGGATTTGGAAAACAAACTCGTGACCACATGCACAGACTTAGCTTTATGCAAAACACATGTACAATGCCCAATGTCAGCATTGGGCTATCCTTATGTCTCCAAGATAAATGCATCTTGACAAAAACTGAGAAACCCAGGCATTAGGGCCGGGACACATGCCATGTCTTTTACCGCCTGGAAAACGCGAGGTCAGGCGCTGGGTGCTACTCTTGTGCCTAATCTGTGCCAACTTTCAAAGGCGTGGAGGCAGGTTGCGTTTGAAGTTGCTAAGTGACCATTACCACCACTGTACCATAGCCTGCTTACCAGAAATCCAGAACTTTGAGCTGATCCTTTTCCAGGCATTGTTTTTTTAAGGGTGTATTAGGCCTAAAGGCCCTGACAAACCAAATAGACGGTTGGCTGTTGATCAATCTTGGGCCAACGTAGAGTGTTTGTTGCCCTATTCGGTGAAGTGTGTCCCTCACCGCTGGCCCCCGTCAGCTTTTTTTTTGGTTGATTCAGCATGTTGAATTGGTGTCTGCTTTGGTGTTGGCGCCGGCAAAGCCCCCTGGTGAATTAAATCCCTCTAATCTGCAGTTAAACTCAGTGCACGAAAGGAAAAAAGGAAGTGAGGAAAGTAAACAAAGAGCTAAAGTAAAGAGGGAGTAAGACCAAAAAAAAATTTGTTATATAAGGTAAGATTATGTTTCTTTGGCCATTGAGCTCTTTAGCAGAAACAATGTGTGATGGTTTGTGTTATTTTTCACTGCCATAACGTAAATATCCTTTGTTCAACATTGGATTGTGTTGATAATGTGCTAACTGGCTAACTAACGTCCTGATGGTCTTCTGGTTTCCGTTTCTGAATGAGGATTACAGACGACCGCCGTCTGCCGAGCTGTTGCAGAGAGTTATTTCCCCTTACACAAGCACAGAACGTATGTGCTGGTTGGCCAAAGGCTGTAGTCTTTGTGGTGTGTTCATGTGCAACTTATTTGGCCGAGACACTGCGATGGGATGCGGCAGTGCGCCTTTGTTGCTGCTAGTTCTCCTAAGTTGGTTTGGTGTGTCTGGGCCTTAAAAGGTTGCCCGTTGAATAGATGTGGGTTGCCCTGCACTAAAATGATCAACTTCTCCTCCATGTTTACCATAGACCAATATTCATGGAATAAAGGGGAGATATGTGATTGGTTGTTTCTCATCAGATGGCATGCAGTGTGCATTGCTGCATTCCAACAGCTGAACTTTGTTCATCTTAAGGCACAACCATTGCCCTGTAAAAAAGGCACTTGGAAATGCTTGCGTACTGCGACGGCGTCCCTCTCGCTTTTGAGTGTGATTCCTGTGCGTCTACACTGGCAACAATGGATTTGAGGGTGCAAAAAAGTGGCATGTTTATAGGCCCTTAGTCAAGCAAATGCCCCTCTAAAAAACAGTGTGTTTCTATCAAATATAATAATATGTGAGAAGTTTACAGGAAATAAATGAGCATCTGTATCTCTGATCCATCATGCATTTCCATTACATTACATTCAATTGTTAAATGTTTTTGTCCAAAGTGACTTAAAAGAAGCATATTCAACCTCAGTAGGTACAAAAGCCAGATATCATCAAAATTGAATTGCTACTTTCCACTGAAGTTAGCATTTCTGATATTTTTGTCAAATTAATTTGTCTCCTCATTTCACACAACCTTAACCTGTGGGATGTTTTCACAGATGAGAGAAATCAAAAAATGACCAGATGAACTGTTTTTGTGTTTCTGTCAGCCCTTTTTTCACCAGCAACTTTTCTGTCTCATTACAGCATACTTTTTTTGGCCATATTTCAGTTTTTTGATGCACATATTTAAACTACATGAAAGCAAGTTGATGTAAATCTACTTTAAGTCAGAAAATTTGTTCAGATTTGTGTTGATTACCGAAGCCTACTACAAGTAGATTGCAAGTTCAAGCTGCCCAAATGAAAAAAGGTTTCAAATCATCTTGACAGCACAAACTTGTCTGAAGCTGACTGAGAGGGAAATAGCTAAAAGGTCACCTGCACTGACCATCTACAGTTTAGCACCGACACCATACTAAAAGAGACTCGCCCTTATCTTGAAAAACAGATATTATGGCCTGATCAGGCTTTAGTCACGCTAAACACTTTTAGCAGAGTTTCTCTGGCACTCGACAGAGACAAAGCGGCGATTAGGAGACACCCGGAGTGTACTTGCATGGGTAAAAAACAGCCTCTTTTGCTTTGACATATTTCTCCCTTAGCTCTGTATCCACATGAGAATTCGCAGCTCATTATCGAGTCCATACATCCACACAGAGCCATATCCAAAGAAACTTTCTAGAGCACATTTATGCAACTAATGGCTCATTAGTGCGGCTGTTTGGATGCCAGAATGAAGAATTTGAATTGAGGAAAAAAGGAGGAAAAAAAACAGCAAACAACCATTTTCCCCAAACTCGGGCTTCTAAAGCTATTTCACAAGCGTTAAGCCGGTCATGCAGCACATATAGTGCAGATACAGTAGACTCATCAGAGCACTGTTAATAGAATGTTTGTTGATGCATGCAACCAAAAAACATTTAAAAAACACTGCACAGAATAAATAAAAACATTAAATATAAACAGGGAAATAAACAGAGATTTCAATGCATTTCTGGGACCTAAACATTTTTCCCCTCAACAAACACATTTACAGAGGCTGGGGAGACTGAAGGAAACTGTGATGCTGGTAGAGCCACAGCATGAGCTAAAGAGAGCAGAGATCATGGATCAGTGCATTGCAGAGATAAAAAAAATGCTAATGGGATTCACCAAACAAAGTACTGGGAATTTTGTGCGGGTTTATCGAGGTGATTGTTTGAAGGGATGCATTATTCATCAGAGGCTACAGAACAGTCAGCACTTGCATGTGACATCGTTCCTCAATGCTCCAGAATTAAGAATGCTCTCATGTGCTTCTGCTTGGCTCTATTACTGTCAGTGTGAAAGTGCAATGAGTGTATATTCTGACCTTTGAGTTATTTGAAGGTCAAGATACTTAGGGTAGTTTAGTCATTTGTAGTCATTTGTAAGTAGAGATTTTCAGTCATTTAAGAAACCTTTCAAATGTCAAAGTAATTTCCCTCTAGAGTTTGAGAAAGCCATTCAATAAAAGAATCAGATTACGTTGTTGCAGATGTAAAACTCACTGAGATCTGATTCAACGCACAACGTGGGCTGCGCTGTTTTAAAGGGCAGTAAAATCTGAAGTGATATTCCACCCAGAATCTTTCTAATATCAAACACTCGTCCCCTCTAGGCTTGAAAGGTGCCTGTAAAAAGTTGATAGTTTTATTCGTAGGGAAAAGCAGCTTGGATTAATTTCAGTTACGATGGATCCTAATGGTGAGAGTTTTTCATGGTGGAAAAAAGTTTTAAATTGTCCATAGAAACTTCTCAAAGGAGTCCTGCAGCAAAATCAATTCTCCACTTTCCATTTAATATACTCAATATGTTGCACACTGTTATAATTATGCCAAATACACTGCTGCCATTTTTATAGTTTGCACATAGCTGTTAATATGAATACGAGCAACAACTGACTATTAAACAAAATATATTAATCAAGCTGTGTGAAGGTGGATGTCAAAACGCCTAAAACTAAGCAAATTAGCAAATTCAGAGCAAAAATGGGACATTTCTCGCTGCTATTTGAATTATGACTCTCGTCTGTCAGGATCAAAAGGCGAAACTATTTTGAAAAGATGAAAAACTACACAACGAAGAGGTTGGGGTGGATTCATGGGGTTATTGAAGCCTGTGACTTCACTTTGCTTCATGTTTTTCTACCAAAAGTCAATGCTGGTTTCTCTTAACCACGATTGTGAACTTTCCCTAACCCTAACCAAGTCGGTTTTGTGCCTAAAACCTAAAACAAACCTTAACCACAGTCGTGTCAGTTCAGATAAATCGAACATCAATCGTTTTCAAAGGTAATTATAAACACCACACACTACTTTGCTGTTTTGTTTGGAGGACGTGAGTCATTTTCATCCCACGGGTGAGACAAGTTTAAAATTGACAAACTTGGACTGATATTAAAGCGTCGTGTCTAAAATGTATGTCATTCTGAACAATGTTGCTTACCACACATACTTGAGAACAGTCAGCACTTATATAACGCAGAAGATGTAGGAGGTTTTCACTATTAGAGGTTGGATGACATTATAAGAGCACAGTGGAAAGTGAAGGTCAGGGGAGTCAATGAGGGGAGAAAAGAGATGCTGTTATTTACAGTTTGCTTGGCATCACCAGACCAGTTTGCAAATAAGAGTAACAGCGTGGTTACACATGAGCGAAATCAACCCTGGCAAATCTTCACCTCCCATTCACTTCCATTCAGTGACAGCAGAGGGGCAAGTAAAACATTTGCTTCCGCTGCCAAAGCAATTTCGCATCTTTGCATTGCATAGAGTTCAACTTTGGTGAATTCTGACCACTGAAGTCCCAGCCTCAAACAATATCAAAGAAGTATGTGTGCAGCAGAAGACATTAAATGTTGCTGTTATTGATCAGCTGATATTGAATAATGTTATTGGCCAAGAAAAATTCAAACTGCCCCACATGAGAGATGCTGCCTGGTGGGCATTGAGTCAGGACACAGGCATGAAATGTAGGAAAATAGAAAATACACCAATAACATCATATTTTACAGTATTTATTAGCAAGCTAGCTAACATTAGCTAGCAAGCTAGCATTCCGTGGGACCGTACCTATGTTCCCCGGGTCCTGTGTTCCCCGGGTCCTATGTTCCCCCATGATATAGGGACCGGGGAACATAGGACCCTTTTTCCGGAAAAGCACAACCCACATTCAATACGAATATCGTCTTGTCAGGCGCTAGTCACTCGCCTGCATTCACTTATGTGCGACCGTGCTGTTAGTTTGGAACCTCTCACTTCATTTAATATTTTCAAGAGACGTTATCAATGGCCGTACACCCAAAATGCCTGAAACATGAAGCAGCGCTGCGCAACAGACAAATGTGAACAGACTTCAGTGCACAGAGATGAGCTGTGATGGTGTAGCCTCAACATATCTGTGAATGAGTGCTTCAACAGAAAGTTCCACATCAGCTGCAGCCATCTTGGTTGTTTTCAAAAATGCCTCAGCAACACTACTCTTTACTAAGCTAGGTTTATACTTGCTATAGTGTCCATACACAATGGTGCACAGGCCAAAAATGACATCATTACGAATTCTGTATAAGGCGTAAAGGCTCTGCAAGTTGTCAATCATCATATGAAGCCATCCCATATCAAATAAAGGGTTGTGATTGGCCTGACCTGGGCCAGGTTGGCTGAAAATCTGTTTAAACTGGAGGGAGACCAGGTGTATCTGCCAGAGCAAATAAACATGAGTTTGCAGGTTTCTCTGGTTCCCAGGCTACTTTACAGCAGCTGTGATTTTTAACTTGCCTTGTGATCTAACTTCCCTTAACTGTCAGCTAATGCTGTTATGTGGCAAACACGTACAGTACAAGTACTTTCCAATTAACACCATTTTTACGTCATCTGTCACACATATCTACAATATACTGTCGCTACAAGTCTCATTTCTCATTCTGTTTTCCCAAAATCTGTACCAAAAAAGTCCAGCTAAGTGTTTCAAGCTAAACTCATAGGTAGCTCTACTTCCACCCCGTCAGCCCCTTGGGGCTATGTACTCTATGCCACAATACTCCAACGCGTGTGCACACATGCTGACGCACACAGTTACACAGATGGGTGCGTCAATGTGTATGCACATACAGCACACACACTAATTTTAAGATTCATCTCACAGCACTCTCTAACTGTGCTCAAACCTCCATCTGGCACACATATGTGAGCTTCTGTCGAGAGACCCGGTGTTTGACAGAAACTCACACTCAGCTGAATCTGAAACCAGCGAGTTGCTGAGGAAACGACATGGGACAGGGTGACAAGCAAACAAACAAAAGCACTTCTTACCTGCAAGAAGGTCACGGCATCACACCGGGAGGACGAACAGCAGCAGGAGAAAAGAAAAGGAGAAAATACATGTTAGTAATGGGAAGATATACAGCAATACTTTTAATTTTATTAGGGAAATGACTTTTAGATTTTTTAATACATGATTTATATTAATTTTACTTTTATATTACATTACATTTCTTTCATTCATTCATCGTTGCTTTACTACCATGTGACGAATGAAAGACGTTTTTATCAACTCACGTTCCCACAACCCTCTAATGCTTTTAATGATTTAGGTACATGCAAGCCATAAAACAAATGAAACACATAAAAAGACGTGCAAATTATGGTGAGGAATGCCTGACGCTGCAAAATAACACACCTAAAAGCTATTGTGGCACAATTTTCTTTGAACTATCATCCAACAGGAGAGAAAAGTTGTGGCAAAGACAAGGCGTTGAAATCAATACGTCAAACTTTAATCGATCGTTAAACAGCGAGGAGACAAACTTGAGAAAGTGTATCAGCAAATATGGATGTATGTTTGGCCCTCCACCAGCTGAAATCATGGGGGGAGCCACTCTTAATGTTTACGGCCTGTTTCTGCCTGCGGGGTGCCAAGGCTGAAATGTGCTGCCAAGTGCTGCCCACCCAGCTTAGCCTCACTTACTCACAGCTTCCATTTGATAGGTAATGCTGTTTGCACGGTGATGTAAAGCCAATAAAACCTAAAACAGGCCAATTCAAACTAAATGTGAAGTACTTGCACACCTGTTAACAAGGAGAAACTTATGATGCATTCACACCGAGATAGAGAGCGAGGAATAACAGACACGTTGTGGGATAGACACAACTCTCCAGCGAGGACCCTCAAAGGCAAACAGGAAATTAACATCACCACAAACAACAAATAAGCCCTACTGTAAGCATATTGGTTTAGGGGGAGAGGAAATCAAGTCTAAGGCCTCATTTCCTGCCTCGGGGCTTTGATGGAAACTCAAGGGTTACAAATGGAATTTTATGAAATGCTGTAAAAACCTTATAAGTTTGAAAGCAGGACTTTTAAATGTTCAAAGAAAAACAGCTTGGAAAGAGGAAACACATTGACTCCAAGCCACAAAATGGAACGGCAATTAAAGGCTCTAATTTGGCAGAGGTTGGCAGGGATGTTTCTAATAGAGGGGCTGCACCACAAGCTGGTGAGTAAAACAAAGAGCAGCAGCCTGCACAGGCACTACAGAGCTGCTCGGCAACAATATATGGATGCAATGGAGAGACTGAAAATTTGGTTTGCATGTGCAAAGTGTGTGCACATGTTCTATGTATTCCTAAGGTTGCAGTTTGCAGAGGGCTTGGATGGAAAGAGACAAACACTCACAGCAACACTTGGCATTCAAGCATCAACATCACTATTCGCAGCAGCTAATTGGCCAAACTCTACTGATGGAGGCTGGAAGCGGATATCCCCCAGAATAAAACTAAAAAGGTCCACAGCGTCCTCACTCACAGCTCAACATGAGCCAATTTGGCCGTGATGAAACTGACTCCACACGGAGGAACCGAGGCCCACGGCCATGATAGTTTGAATGTGCCTCCCCGCTCTCACGCTGTGTGGGAGATTGTGGGTGAAGGTTACTCTGTTTAAATGTGGATGATTTCTCAACCCCTTTTACACCGGAGCACTCCAGAGAAAGCTGCATTTAACATAACAGATGCAGCAACTCAAAAGAAAGCTTAACCTTTAACCTTTAAGACTTAATATTTCTTCATGTATCCAATGAAAACGCATCTTTTGTGAGGTGCAGAATAAATGAAAGCTTTAACAACAAGGATAAAAAACGTCTATCCTGAAGAGGTCAAGGTGTGCCAAAACACAGATTCACAAAAGTAAGTATAAAGATTTATCAGCATTATCTTGGAAACTCAACTGCTCAAGTTATTTGTCTTTACTTGGATTTAAATTTTAATTTGTTAGTTTAAATTTTTAAATTGTACTTCTATAATGTATCTGTACCTGCATTTCACCTGGGAAGCTTTCAAATGGAGAACTATATTTGGTGTAATTGATGCAACTAGAAACATTTGTTCTCTTTCATCCATCCATCCATTTTCATCTGCTTATCCGAGGACGGGTCGCAGGGGCTGCAGGCCAAGCAAAGCACACCAGACGTCCCTCTCCCCACCAATGCTTTCCAGCTCCTCCTGGGGGACTTCAAGGTGTTCCCAGGCCAGATGAGATATGTAATCCGTCCAGCGTGTTCTGGGTCTGCCCAGTGGGACGCACCTGAAACACCACCAGAGGGAGGCACCCAGGAGGCATCCTGATCAGATTCCCAAACCACCTCAACTGACCCCTTTCGATGCGAAAGAGCAGCGGCTCTATTCCGAGCTCCCTCCGGATGTCCGAACTCCTCACCCTATCTCTAAGGCTGAGCCCAGACACCCTTCTGAGGAAATTCATTTCGGCCACTTGTATACGCGATCTCATTCTTTTGCTCACTACCCAGAGCTCATGACCATAGGTGAGGGTTGGGACGTAGACAGATGAGTAAATCAAAAGCTTCGCCTTCCAGCTTAGCTCCCTCTTCACACGACGGTCCAGCACAGTGCCCACATTACTGCAGAAGCTGCACCAAACTGCTGATCCATCTCATGCTCCATTCTACCCTCACTCGTGAACAAGACAAAGAAGTTTCAGCTGGTGGCAGTCTGCATCCACTAAATCTCCCTCAATCTTTCATACTACACCTTTAAATCTAACCATACTAACACAGATAAAATTTTAAATAAGGGTGTTTTCCACAAAATTAAAATCTCAGCCTGGCCAAAAAAAAGAGTTTTGTGACAATGAATTCTAAGAAATTGTTAACTGGTATACCAACACATCTAGTCAAGCTGCCAGATATCAACATGTCTTTACTGATCTTGTGTTATTCTGAATTATCAAATGTGATGTGTTTACCTGGAAGCTCTAAATGTTCAAACCTCCCACCAGTATAATACACAGTTACCTTCCCTAATTTGCAAAACATCCAAACAAGATTATGAAAATTTAATTATCTAAGCCTGAATACCAGAATTGTTGCTTTTCAAATTAAACCCCGCACCATTCACATTCAAATCCTAATGTCCTTGACTACTCATTCAACCAAAGGTAATAACAACTCGCTCGCTGGTGAGCTAGCCAGTGGTGCTTTTCTTGCAGCAGGTGCCACTTTAAATGCACCTCTATGGTTTCTGACAGTGGCAATCTGGAGATCAGATTAGAAGGTGCGCTCTTTATCAGCAAGCAATCCTTTAAAAAGCTTAGTGAGTGGGCCCAGCCTGCCTCCAACAGCGTGCTGGGTCAGGAAGGCACCCGCTCCACATCGCCCACTCTCCACTCTGTGCTAATCCTGTTTGCTGCAGAGTATTAATGCCAACCTAGAGCCAAACATTCAGCTGAAGATATAGTAGCACAGGGCAAGGAGAGGAAAACACAAAGGATGAGTGTGTTTAGCCTTGTGATGACAACAAGGGCCAAAGGATTGAATGGGACTGAGCTAGAAGAGATGTGCTGAAGGCCGTGGAGCGGCAGCATCTATTCAATTGAAGAATGCAAGAATGCAGAGGGTTGAAACACACATTCAAGGTTCAAGGTACAATAAAGTATTGAGGCCTGAAATGAATCCCAATTTTTTTATGAATACTGCTATTTCATTTCTCATTTTGTCTCCAGCAAAGTCAAGGTTCGAAATATGGACAGATGGATGAACGGACACTTATAATGTTATTATAAGTTATTTTTCTACCAGCTGCTGCAGGGATGATCATCTTTGAGCTATTAACATGTGACACATAGTCACACAGACTCTTCAAATCAACCAAATATTTGGATGATATGTGTTGGGATTTTTTTCCATCAACCAGCCCGCATTGTATGTTTTGTGAAATTTGATCCTGCATGCTCATTTAAAACATGCAGAGGGGTACTTGTAGCGGTACTTCTGCTCCCAATTTTGCACTGCAGTTACATAAAATTGGGAAACTAATGACAGACATTCTTTAAAAAGAAAGCTCAAAATCAGCACACCAGAGGATGAGCTGTTCTGACTTTTTGTCCCTTTTAAGGTTCAAGTTTAAATAATATCTACAAACAGAATCTGCATATGTTTGTAGAATCTGTAGGCAACTGGACAAGATTGTAGTATCCAAAACGTTCTGGTTTCCATTTGTAGTCCACATTTGTGGTCCAAGTAGTATTGCCCAATCAAGTTTGAGTGGCAGGTAAACAGTCCGCTTGGAGAGGCAGAACACATTGACCGAAATGCAATCATGGAAACCATCGACTATCATCTGACACGATTTAGCTTAGTACTAACTTTGGTTTAAGAAATGTTCGGCATTCATGTGCAGATATCTGTTTACAGAGATTAGCTGATATGCCCATGTGCTTTACAAATACACTTGACTTGACATGACTGGTCCAGCACATAGAAGAAGTCGTCTTGGCCTAGATAACCGCTAGCTACACCTGATAACTGCTTCATATTGGCCATTATGCCCAGAGGCTTTATCGTCGTCAGACTGATAGCCAATGGGTTCTGAGATTGAGCTCCAAAAACTCAGGATCCTTTATTTTCCATTCACACCTTGATAGTGTGTTTGGTTAGACACTCAGGGCCGAATTCACAAAAGGATTGCGTGGCTTTTGCGGCCGCTAAACCGGTAAAAATGGAGCAAACAGATATCGTCTAATTCACAAAGCACGCGCAGAGGGTGAAAAGCTCCACTAACTGCGCTGCCAAGCAGATTGCGTCTCGGTGCTCCGGTGTTATTTGCACGTATTTAAATGAGGTAATATGCATATATTTGGCGGAAAAATTGCCCCTTTCTATGCAAATGAGCCTCATTGATAAACAACGTCTAATTCACTAACACCAGCGCTAATAGCCACACGCAGTTTGAGTGAAGTAAATAACGTCTTTAGAAAGCTGGTGCAAACTGGGCGCTCCTCTGTGGAAGCCTCTCGCCCAGACTTTCCAGTGATCGTGGCAGCAGTGATCGTCTGTTAAATCAGTCTGTAAATAATATTTTGACATTATTATTATAATCATTATTACTTTAATGGCATCCGAAGATACTGATGCGTTGAACAGGTGACAGTCTGTGGTCGTTCTCAAAACACACTTCTGTCACGCACTTCAAAAGCAACTTTCAATAATTTATTTTACGAAACGGGGGAAACAAACATGAACAAAAACGGTTCCATAATTCATGTTACATTCAAAAGATAACGAAAAAACAGCTACAAGTGAGAGGGAATAGTGATAAAGTGGTCAAACTTGGTCAAATCCACAGCCTCACCCCATCTGACACTGTTAGACTGACTCACCAGCAGACATCACTACATGAGGGTATACAGTATTCAGTACTTTGCCAAACAAAGTCTGCCATTGTTCTGCCACGGTGTTCTTGGCGCAAAGCCAGCATTTATACTTTGCCATGTGTGGCTTATTGCAATCAGGGGCAAACTGCACTCAGCTGCCAAACTTTGTGGGCGTGTTTGCGCTGGTATATCATTAGTGCAATATCCTTTGTGAATAGGACGTTAAGACGGAGCAAACTGCGGGTGCAAATGAAGTGCAATTCAAAGTGCTATCAGCGGCCGCAGTTCATTCTTTGTGAATTCGGCCCTCAGTTCCTTGCAATACCCACATCTGTCAAACTGCTTGACTTGTAAATAGTGTCTGTTTTGTAAATACCATTCATGTCAGCATCCAAGGACCAAGGAGTGCCTTAAAACCAAACAAACATTGATACTTTACATCTACAACATTCGATGTAATTCTGGGTTCCTACAGCATAGGGCAAGTTAGATTTAAGACATTTTAAGACTTTTTTATTGTCATTTGAAATTAAATTTAAGACCATTTTTGCAATAACCAAAACTGAAGAAAAAAACCCCCACAAATAGACAGTAATAACTTAGGGTAAGAGAGAGTTTTGCCCTAATCTTTATCATAACATAAAAGGTGACTTTTTGTTGTCTCATGGCGGAGATGAGGGTTGAAGAGAACTAGGAAATACCTGGCATTTGTTGGCGAGTTTTCTGGGCCATTTTACTGTTTCTTACCCTGCATGTGGGATTCCACTGCCTTAATTCTGATCAGGCCAAATTTGAAATACACCAAGCCTTGATCTGCAGGAACCCTTTAATTAAACCCTAATTTAATGGTTATGATGTTATATTGTCAATGTACACTATTTCAATCCTCGCACATCCAACTCTGTCATCATACAACTATACTGATGTTGTTAATGCATCAAAGTAGTTGACATGGTAACCAGTTCCATCTCTATCATCCATCTCATCTGACCTGAACATGACATAAACTAAATTATTTTCTCAGGTTTGACAAAACTTTATAAAAGCATTACCCCTTTATAACAAACCCCCACTAAAGTGTTTTACATAGGAGCTAAATGTTGCACACAAAAGGTTAAAGCTCCAAAAAGAGGCTCTGTTATGTTTGGGTACAGTTGTTTTACTATCCAGCGGTGGATATCCTTGGTTTGCCTTTACCCTCAGCGGACTGACTCACAGTGGAGTGACTGTGACAGAAAAAGAGGCCAGGCCTGCACCTTCTCATCACCGCACAGCAGTCACAGTAGCTGACAGCGGATGATCATCGCAACGGCAAGAGACATAGAGAGCCAGTGGTAGATCCAAAAGAGAAGGACGGAGAATTAGAGAGAAAAACACACAGATGCCTGACCCCATGAAGACACCCGTTCTAAATAGCTATGAAATGATCCCGCAAGACAGCTGAGAGGCAAAATGCCTAAACAAACAGAGGGAGAGAGACGATGGAGTTGGACAGAAGGATGCTGTGAGGGAAAGGAAGAGAGGATGGCAAGATGGAAGGAGGGAGGAAACAACAAGGGAAGAGGGGGATTGGATCTTGACGGTTTGCACTGGGAGCCACAGAGGCCTGAAGCGTCCTTTACAAGCCTCAACCATGTCAGATCACATCAACGTCGCTGCCAGCTCCCTCCCCTCCCTACACACTTATGGACCAATACACACTCGCGCACAGACACTAATACAACAACACAAAAGATGTACATAGTAGTTCGGGCACAAACACACACATAAACCTTGAAAAATGCCTTCACGAGATGCTTTCCTTGAACCTTTACTTATCCCACCCTTTTATCCTACAGCCCCTGTGGTCCAATTTCACAGCAACATCTTAGAGAAGCAACACACACACACACACACACACACACACACACACACACACACACGAAATCCCTCCCTGTGTTAAACATGGATATGAGGAGGTAAGCACGTTTGGTGGCTGAACCGTCCGTGTGATGCTGAGAGTGACAGCCCGCTCCCTGAGCTCCCTGAGGATTTCACCACGAACGCTCTCGGTTACCGTCCTCCCATCTCTTTCTACTCCTCCCTCCCCCTGCTCCCTCCATCAGTATCATGTGTGACCCAGTTCAGCTCACTGTCTTTTCTATCTCTTTCTCTAATAACAAGGGCTAAACTTTCCAAAGGAGGAGCACATTAGCAGAGCAGCAGCCTGCCTGAGGATGACTACAGTACAATATGACTACTATGGTTTAAGTTAAACCGATGCCGTGACCCTACAAACTGCTCTGAGGGTTTGGAATCAAGTCGCAATCTCTGATGGTGTCAAAGGCTGTGAAAGAAAACAAACCAACAGAAAAATCTAAGTATGTCAGAAATTATGCATAATGCAACATCACTTTTGGCAACACCCTCGTCTCAGGAATAACCTTTTTTTTTATGTTTATCCAAGATTAGGACGTTCTCCTTTGTATTTAAAGTGGCCAGAACACAACTATTAAAGACAAAAATCATGTTTTCCTTGCAAGGAAATTAAATCATAAAGGTAAACTAGTTAAATATGTCGACAATACATATTTTACTGATACGTTCAAGATGGACATTTTGCATGCAGTTTGCTGATATGCTCAGTCAAGGAAACCACTGGCTTTCAGTTTGCCGATGATAAAGCCTCTGGGGCGAGGGCTAATATTTGGGGCTTATCCAGTGTAGTCAATGGATATCCTGGTCAAGACTTCCTCTTTTGCATGCCAGTCATTTAAGCCAATCTCTACAAACAGATATCCGCATATATGAATGCAGATAAATTAGAAAAAAGACAATGAAAGGCAAGATCATGGTCACACGAGACCCGATTGGTTCCGAAACTGCATTCTGGTCAATGCTTTCCGCCTCTCCACACAGACTGTTTACGTACCATTCAAACACGATTGGACAATACTACTCAGTAGGGCTGACCCCAAATAGTCGATGATTCGGTGATTCGATTCAGAGAAGTCTGATTCGACTGCCAGTCTCGCCGTTGAATCGGCGCAAAATGTGGTTATGAAACAAGACCGTACCATTCTGACTATATGGGGGTGCTCACTGCTGCTGAACATCTTGATTTGACATAGACTGTATTTGTTTTCTAGTAATTCATGATATATAGCCTATTTTGATACAAACATCAGCCTAATTTCTGTTAATAAAAATTGAAATTGAAATTGAAAATGACGCGTGCGTTTAATCAGTAGGCATAATCATTACTACGCATGAATAAATCACCCAGTTGCTCGATCCAAATAAGCTGAGTGCGCTGCAGGACCATCAGAGCAGCATCGAGGCCTGCGGTGATTCAAAGTTAAAGTTAAAGTCCCACTGACTGTCACACACCTGAGTGTGTGAAATTTGTTCTCCGCATTTGACCCATCCCCTGAGGGAGCGGTGAGCAGCAGCGGTGCCGCGCTCGGGAATCATGTGGTGATGATTTATGGTGGCGGAGCACATAAACAAACACTTTGGAGGAGGTATGTGCTCTCACATCAAACTTTTTTTGAAGGATTATTCGTTTATGTGCTCTCACATCAAACTTTTTTTGAAGGATTATTCGTTTACCTTAAATTGTAACTAGAATGCTTTCTATACCAAAATCTTGTCCCATTGCCTACAGACACATATGCAGAATCTATTTCTAGAGATTACTGATAAGTTTGACATAAACATTCCTCAGTTATACGGATTAAAAAACATACAGGCCTACTCACCCAGAAACAGCTGTACGGGTAGTCTGTGCAAGTAGCTTATTACAACCCATACTTGCTTTTTTTGGTAGGTGGCGACCTCTGAGCCTGTGGCAATTATGACGCAAGCTAAGATGGAAATCAGGTGACATAGCATAAAGAGCAACAAAGTCCACATACAGAGGTGGTTAAAGTGGCGAGGGGGTCAAACAAACACAGCACTTTCACACAGGAGGCTGCTGTTCATGTCCCATGTGAAACCAAACATCAGCGTAACAAGCCTCCTTATTTCAGCCCAAATAATGATCTTCTTTATAAACCTAACCAAGTAGTGCTGTTACCAAAACCCAACCACGTAGTTTCGGTGCACAACTGCGGCTGTTTCACAACATTATCCAGGTGTGCTCCTGTTGCTGGTACCCTCTTTAGTCATATGTTGTTTTGGGAGTCATTGGCAAACAACCTATTTGTTGTTCAGGTATGGGTATGTGTTGAAAATGCAATCCAGGCATCACCCATCCTATCAAAGCCTACAGCCTACATATTTGATGCTGCAAATTAGTTGAAAATGAATGTAATATTTAAGGGACAGCACTGTAGCTTAAGTTTAATAAGAGATGTTATATATGCACTACACGTGGTACATAAGGACACTCATACGGCTCTAGAGACAGAGGCTCTAAGCATTGAATTCTCTAATTTGCAGTGTAAAGAGTATAACAGCCTGGCATTTACACTCTCCAGTCAAACTGGATGTTCAGCATTCAAAGCAGGCAGCAAGTTTAATTCATTAACTCCGACCAGCCGCAGTGAGGCAAAACTTTTGATGAGCACTACAATAGTTTGGATGAAACAGTAGAAGAGCTGCTCGCTGTCAAATGCCTCTTTGCAGTCTGGGACCATCCACCATCCACTGGTAGTCACCCTGAGGCAGCTCTTCAGAAACTATTCAACTGGCGTCCGCTGGCAGCAGCAGAGGAGCGTGCAGTGATTTTAAATGAAGCCACTCGCTTCTGTGCAGCCTGAATGAATTTATTTGGACAATAACATTTCCCTATCTCGATACAAGGCTGAATCACACGGGCCAATGAGAGATTGGTTCATTCACCGGAGGGGAAGCTGGGGACGCGCTCCCTCTCTTTTCCTTGTTGAGCAGCGCTGTCTGGAATAATTGGTTTCATTGGAGAAGAGGAAAGTATTCCTAAAGGGCTTGATGGGAGAGGAGGCCTTCCGACTGTAGATTTTCCTGATAGATGACTCACCATGTTCACTGTACTACTTGTCAAGCTCTGGAAAGTTAAGAGATTATTATAAGTGAAAAGGTTGATTGTTCAACAAATGGGGGGAACTGTCTCCTTGTGATTCAAATACACACTGGAATCATCTCATCAACTGTTTCCTTCATGGAACTCCAACCTGGAAACTGTGGGTTTGGAAAAGCCACATTGTATTCATATTGGCCTCCCATGTCAACTTGAGGCCATGCAATGAACTGGCAACCTGTACAGGGTGTTTCTCTGCCCAGTGCATGCTGGGACAGGATCCAGCACCCCCTTCTGTGACCCTAAATGGGATTAAGCGTGTGGAGAAAACGGAAGAATGAATGTCAGCTTCAATGTGGTCAGCTTGTACTTTGCAATTAACTGGCCGGTTGATCGGGTGAACAACTGAGCCGGCTCAACAGAAACCACACTCACTGTGTTTATGTGTGGCTCCACTGGAACACAGCGGTTATGAAAGTTATTATTTACACGGCCCTTGGGGCAGCAGGGGCCCCATCACAGGAAACACAAAGTGACAGGAGATAATCTCAGTTTACCCTGGCGTCCAGAGGAAAAGCCATAACAGGTATATATTGGATCATAAAGTATGGACGGCTTCACCGTGATCCTGCTCACTCATTGGTTCATACTAACCCCAGAAAACCCCAGAATATTACTGGCAGCCTGGAGAGGGGTCATCTTTCTGTATTTGCCCTAAAGCCAAGTGAAGGTGACATCACCGTGACCCCTGCTATTGCTGAGCTCTGGACTTTATATCGCCCCAGGGAGACAAAGACGACAGAGGGAATGACCTCAAACATACACAAAAGCTAAATTAAGGCTTTAATCTGAGCCATGGTCCTCCATCACCTCTACCAAATGCTCCCTTGAGAGTGCTTTGTTTGGGAGAATATCAAACCAAACAAGTTATCAAATGCATCAATGGTAAATGTCACGTTTTAGTGTCAGTCCCTCAGAATCAAATCTCATCAGCTTCTTTTTACAGCTGACATTTTAAGTCAACAATGGTACACAGAGAAATCCACCAGAGAGTCAGGGAGACCAACTGCTGCATTTTCAATTTTTGCAGGACTAGAAGAGGCAATAAAGGCATTGCTAGGTATAAATGTGCCGCCAATTTACCATTGTTTTCTGGTCCATTTGTTGTGGACAACACGCCTTTAGCTACCATAACCAGATCACTGATAGCTGTACAGCTACAAAATTAATTTTTGCATTCACAAGGTGAAACACTGCATTGGGACTGTTAGCAGGAAGTAGTGCACATACTGTGGACACTACTTTCTTTATTCCATGGACCAGACTGGCATCGCGTCATCAAGTGCCAATTGCCAAAGCGGTGATGCCACATTTGAAGAAAAACACAGGAAAATGCTGAAAAGCTGTTGTGCAGCAGATTGTGAAACAAAAAATAGATCTGATAAGAGGCACATAAGATACATGAACATTCACTGTCGGTGTGGTCAATCACTAATGATGCTGGTGACAGTTACTACTGATGGATAGCTAGCGTTAGCTCGAGTGGGAGGCTGCTGCAGTACAGTCACACAATACAACAGACTGTCGTCTCCAAATAAATCTCAGCCTAGATAAAACAGTTGGTTACTAACAGCTTGGTTATTTACAGGCAACAGTAGGGTTGACCCGAATGCTTCAAAGCATCAATCGTTGCCATGATAATCCATGTCCGATTTAGAATTTTAATGATTTGATTACTGTTTTGTTTTTTCGCCACTACAATGGTGGAGGAAATAAAATGGAGGTGGCAAATGTCAGACATGAATGAGGCCAATATTCTCAGCACAGACATCAACTCTCACTTCAAGCAGACGAGGAAAAGGAACAGGTAAGACGGATTGCAGACGATTATCCATGGCTGCCAACTGTAGTGAAGCACCTGCTTTGCATCTTGTGATGAGGCGCGAGATGCCTCAGTCGAGATGCCGAGTTTATAACTAACAGAAAAGTTGCTTGCAATAGTCCACCTTCCACTTTCTCTCTCCCCTCTCTATCGCCCTCTCTCACACACACATACGCAGTGGTGCTAAGTCCTACAAAAGTCAGCTCAGGTGCGGGTGGTTGATTAGCATTTATGAAAATTATTGATTACTATCCCTGCAGGTGCTGTTGCATTCCTTCAAAACTTCGAATATTGGCTGTTAATTATCAGTGAAGCTTTGAAGACCTTAAAATCGTATTCTAGACAGGTCACTAATCAAACAGGGGGAATGACACTGATCAACTTTAATTCATTTAGGTATTGTGAATGCTCAGATTCAGGCAAGGTTGCAGAACAGTTATTAAACATGTCTTTAAAATGACCTTTGTTTAACAATAAACAAATGCATACAAATGTGTTAAAACCGTAATCCAAACACACAACACATTGCTTAACATCTACTTTGTCTTCGGCCAATGAACCGATGGTTCGTACCCCTGAGTACCTTTATGTGCCGATCTGAACTACAGTTAGAATTTTTGAGGGCATACACATTTGTCAGAGGGTAAATACAATGCCTTTTACACTGAATAGTGAGTGATTTTGGACAGAGCCATAACCTCCCTGAAGAATCTTTGAGGAATTTTTGAAACGGATTCTGGAAATGTAGAAAACCACTGAGAGGAAGTGAGGAGACCAAAGCAAAAGATTACCACACATCATCACAAAATAAAGGATAAATCCATCCATCCAGGAGTGAAGTGGGGGCCGAGGCTCACCAGGAGACTTCCATATAGATTTAAGCGGGTGTGATGGCTGACTCTGGAGCCGGTCCCAGACTGCTGCTGGCTACGTCCCAACACTACCTCTGCTTAGCTGGCACCACTCCACTGGACTCTACAGCCACTAAGAGCTGAGCAGTAGACGTTAAGAGCTGACGGAGACAGACGCAAACCAGAGGAGGCTAACTAAATGCTTTCCAAAGCTTTCATAGCTGCCTTTAATCCATTCTATCCCCAAGAGAGGATCGGTTGTTGGAAAGGAACCCAACTTGGCGCCTACTGTATGCTGTAAATGCTCAGGAGGCTTTATAAGAGACTGAGGTCAGAGTTAACCGCTGTGCTACGCACAGCTAGCTCCCATCTTCATTGAGTGGTTTATCTGGCTACTGCAGGAAGCTCACGGAGGATGTGGGCAGATCATGCCTACCTAACAGCGTTTAGGTGCATGTGCTTAACCTCATGTTGTCAGTTAGACAGTTTGTATTGAAATGATGTCACAAAAATGCCAAAAATATATAAGAAATTAAAGCAGGCAGTCTTCAAATATGAGATAAGATACAGTGAAATTTATGTTCATGACTTGAGGGAAATTCTAGGTGATGCATAAGTCTTTGCCCTTGAAAAATGTTCTCATTGGCCTCTCATTACCATCCCTTCAAGGTCTGCTCCCACGACTCCAAACCCGGTGTTCAGTTCTAACAGGCATTTCTGATTCACAACTGCCTGGAAAATTAAATTAGATCAACCTGGTTTGAAAACAAGTAAATCAAATTGGAGGAGCTGCTTGATAAAGATGTCACCATGTTCCCATATGGCTGTCAGGAAACCGGTACATGATCGTAACAGCTGAGAGGCGTGACTGGAATCAAATTTAATCAGCACGGCTCTCCTCCTCCTCCTGAGATCTTCATCTCCAACCGGGTCTCTTGCAGCAATAACAGAGTAATTACTGCGATCAACATGGAGACTAACTAATGTGGTGCAGTCAATCTGTATGCATCGCCACCATGCAGGAGGTGACATATGCTGTCTGTGGGAGGTTCTGAAGGGATGAGGATGTTGAAGATGGCGTGGCAGACTACTCAGATGGTTAAAGAGTCATCTGCTAGTGTTTCAAATCAGGCAGCAAAACTGTCCATTTCCACTAACGGTTCATGATCTATCAATGTACTTGACACCAACTATATTCTCACAGCTTGAAGTTTCTCTTTTCTGTCATTCCCTTTGGTTTAATTTCTTTCTACCAGTGTCTGATGAGGCCATTCCTCTTTTTCTCTGAGGGCCCTGTGTGTGATAAGTGTCGGGGAGGAGGGCCATTGTCGCCTCGGGCTGACTGAGCTTTCCCTCAGAGAGACTGTTGAACCTGAACAGGGAAACCAATCAAACTAAGAATTCACTCAACATGAAACAGGACCATTTTCTCTCACACACTACCAACCTTGAACTTACACCCACACAAGAGGAGTCCTCTATCTTGTGGAGACTATGAGTGAACACTCAAATGTGCAGGAATCAAATGTGTCAATGTCTCTACCGTCCAGTGTTGACCTTTTTACACCTAGACAAGACAAGACAAGACAACTTTAACTCAACCAATCACTAACACCATAATCACTGGATTGCCATCTGATGCACTGATTCCTGGAGCCCTCCAAGGGGGTTCATGATAAATGTGAGGGGTCACATGATCAATAAAGGAATACCTCATCCCCCAAATGACTACTTGTATATTAATCATTCACCCCATGTTATGTTAAAGGTCTAGTGTGTAGGATTTAGGGGCATCTAGCAGTGAGATTGCATGACTGAAACTTCATTCGTCTGCCAAGTGTGTAGGAGAACTACTCTTATTTTTAGGTGATCATAAACTAATGGAAACATATGAATAATATAGACCATATCTGCCAATAGTTGCCCTTTAAGTCCTACATACTGGACCTTTAAATACTCTCGGGTACAGAGTAACAGCATGCTTGCACTGTTTATGCGTAGGTGTTTAAGATAGTAATGTTTCAGTGAAAATCTATGTGTTTGGGAAGTACTGAGGACATGGCTGGATAAATGAGACTTTGATTATACTGCACAAGTTGTGTGAGAATTTGTAAACAGATGTTTTGTAATAGCTTTGCTGTTTTTCAATGCAGTGCCCTATGACTTCAATTTGTTAAGAATTTTCTCAGGTTTTTTTTGTTCACCTTGGAGGCATGCAAGAAATCAAGGTTAACACATGGTGAGTAACTGATGAACAAATGATCATATGGGGGGAGCAGAGTATTCCTTTAGGACAGGAAAAAACCTGCTACGCAAATCATGTTTATTTTTTCACTTACTTTTCTCAAAGTTTTGCTTTTATGACTTGAAATACCTCTTAGAAAAAAGCACATGGGAATTTATTACATGTGAAACACTTTATCAAACCTGGAACACAATTTCAGATGTGACACATATGCACATAGTTTTGGCATAATGTTACATAATATAGGTCGGTAGTTGGATATTTCATGTGATTTAAGATGAATGAAAACATCAATTGCAAATGTAAACATCAATGTTGTAAAGGACAGATATTATCTTAAAAATGACAGGGTTTTTTTTAGGTACATTCATCTTTAAATTAAATGGATCTGTATCACTCAACTGTCTAATGGTTATCCCAGTTTGCAAAAGTCCACGTGCAATAATTTTAAAGTAGCCAATATGGGGTCCCTGCCCATGTGGGGACCCTGGGATGCAGCCTTGGTCGTCATGTGCATAATCCACACTAGACTGTAATTTCACATGCAAAAAGGTCGTATATATGTATATGTGGATTTTAGAAATTTCATGTGATGATCATGAATGACACAGGCACTTGTTTTTCAGACATTGTGTCCAACACATGTCTAAAGCCTAGTTCACATTACACGATTTTCACCGCGATTTTTGACATCGCAGAGGATCTTGAGAGCCACCTTGGGCTGGAGGTGAGTCGGCAGATAGTCTGCCACGAGTCCTCATGTGTGAACAAGCCTACGAGCAAGTCGCCCCTCGTCTGCGACTGGGACTTGATATCTGGCATGCTAGAAAACTGGAGAAGTGTGACACGACTGACAAAGAGCATCAGCCAATGAGAGGTGGGATACGTCCCTCGTCAGCACGCAGGAGGACAGAAGAAATGTGAGGACGACAAACCGCAGGGTTGCCAGGTCCGCTTATTAGCCGCAATTTTGGGCATGTTTTTTTGGAAAGTTGCTTACAAATATTGGTAGTCGCGGGTTGCGTTTTTTTGGGCTTTTTATTTTTTTATTAAACCTTTATTTAACCAGGCAAACTGCTTGAGATCAGATGATCTCTTTTACGAGCATGGCCTGACCAAAATAGCAGCATTGAAGAACAGAAAACACACACAAAGCAGGAAAGCACAGACAGGAAACAGAAAAAAAAGAAAGAAAGCACCCACTAGGTGGGTACTAAGCTCAAGGGGGGGGGGTTATAGGGACGCTGAGGAAGGAAGGTCAGATTAGTGTACAGCACAATACACACCATAAAACAATATACAATGATCTGTATATGATGATCTGACGTTTCTAAAGTGGAGTTGCTTATTTGGGCTTGCTCTCTAAACGTCGTCTTTCTCTATGTATATCCGTCGCTTCTTTTGGGCTTGTTTCCATAGCTCTGGTTGCTTGTTTCTCTCCCAAGATCTGGCAACACTGACAAGCCAGCAAGCAACAACAACAATGGCGGTGTCCACAGGATCATGGGGAGCACGTTGTGTTTGGACCCAGGCCCTGGAAGCAGATCTGATTCAACACTGGGAAGAGTAATCATGCCTTTACGATGTGTCATCTCCAAGTTAAAAAACGTAGTTTGGTGATGTCACCGCGTTATCTGGGGTTCTGTCGGCGAGGGCTTGTGGAGAAATCTTGTGGTGTGCACACACAGGTCGTAATGCAGTTGGCGAGACCCCCAATGCCAGAAACACACGTCGCCAGGTATGAACACTCAAAAGATTACAATAGTCTCTGCGACGCCAGATCGGGGTGAAAATCGTGTAATGTGAACTAGCCTTAAGACACATCTCACATGTGCAAACATTAATTTACCATCTGCCTTTTGTAAGAGATTGTACAGTTTTACCTATTTAGAGATCTAAAAAACCCTCAAATGAACAAATCTGAAAAGAGAGCATTATGGGGTTGAACTGCTTGCAAACTAAAACATGCCATTTGACTGTGAGCTGCTTTGCTTTTAAAGGTCACAACCCAAAAAGTTTGGGAGGCACTGCTCTGAAGGCTCCAGCTGTGTTGAGTTACTAGAGGAGAAGAGGAGCTGTGCTGTATAACTAATGATGTGAATTATAGTGTCAGATAAATTAGCATCTGGAGCTGGATTGAGTAACAGCTGCAAGAAAAAAACAAACCGAGTGCATTTTTCATAGCGACTCCAAACTCATAACATTTTGTAGAGAATAATGAGTGAATCATTTGGCCCGCAGAAGAAGCAGAAAGCTCCCACACTGTCTCTATTCACAGTAGAGTAATAAGGGCATAAGCATCAGCAGCCATTGAAATAATAATCTAGAAACATCATTAGGAGGAATGTGGGCTTACAGCCGTAACAGTACACCAATCACTGTAACGTCAGCAATGACATGTTCATATTACGCCTATCTTCAACAGATCAGCTACGTGAAAAGCGGCAAGATACAATCATGACTTGTCCATCACAGTAATGGACAGCTTTGCCACTATTTTGAGATTTGTCTCCAAACGCTGAGTCATAACTGATGGGTTGACAAACACAGAAAGGTGTCAGTGGTATGAGGAGGGTGCATCTCCCCATGCACAAACACTGCTGCAACAAACATTACAAAAAAGATGGCCCTGTCTCGTAACTGTGGTGCCCTTTGAAAATGGCTCACCAGGAGAAAAAGGCTGACAGATGGCTTCTACTGTCCTGCGATGCTCCAGATAGACAACACTGCTGAATACCACTTCCATATTGTGTCCCCTGATAAAAGACCAAGGCCGGTGTCCACAAAGGGCTCGTGAACGGAGCAAACACTGCTGAAAGGGACAGAGGTTCTTATGATATGGAGCTCAAGATTCATAATGCAAAAACACACACACATGCACACCGTTACTCGAGGGAGGCCTCTCTACCGCTCTCATACACCCCTGTTCATCGTCTTTGTCTGCTGTTTCCATGGCAACGTGCCGCCTCACTCCGCAGCATATCGATGAAACGGGCTGAAAAGCGTAGAAAATAGCAGGGAGAGCTATTTCTGCTCATTAGGTGCTCAGTGTGGCAGCAACTGACAGAAGCTGCTCAGAGTCTTAATACCCTGTCACACATGGACACAAGACTGAACTGGAGACCAGTTCCTGGAGTCAGCAGCGGGAACTCGGCACTGACTGCAGGTCCTACAACTACAGTAAAAAATTTGAAACATGCTGTAATTAAACTCAATAGCTGTAACTTCATATATATCCGCGCTTGAACAGATGCTTTTACTTTGTAATGTCAACAGTGGAGATTTACACTAATAGAGAGAGGGAGAGCAGCTTTCCACTACACCCACGGATTTCCATATTAACTATGACTATAATTTTAAGTGAACAGGAAAGAAGCCTTAATGAGGTGAGATGTGAAATAAAAATGTGCTTTAGCATGACTAGTAGCAGCAGTAAGTGTCCCCTTGTGGGGCTAATTGAGCTTTTTAATAAAACAGTAACTCTGTTGAAGTCCTTTATTGCTCAACAGGATCGAAGGAGGAATTTTCTAAAACCCTGCAGCCACAAGAGTGTTTTATTTTGTATTGATTTACGGGGACACTTTTTTTTAAAGAAATTGGCAACAGCAGTACTAAATATAAAGTTTGTCACAGTATATATACACAGCGGGATCGTACATAACAAGAAAAATATAAATCTTTTTTATTGTAACATAAAAGCATGAACTATATTTATATATCACGTACAGTCTGAGAATGTGTGAGGATAAAACTTTTGATCTCACACACCTAACGGAAGGACTGAGCACAGAGCTCGCACTCTATTAACTTTTATTCTCTTCACAAACAGCCAAAAATAGCCTAATTCATGCACGCAGTCACACAGACACACGCCAGCAAGAGGGAAAAGGAGTGGCTGTCATGTTTTTATTAGTGCCTGAGTGACGCACGTGCTGGCCATGTTGTGGTCGGAGGTGCTGCAGCTGTTGCCAAACTGGGGGTTCAGGGACCACCAAGAATCCCTGAGTGGGGTCCTCAACAAAATTAAGGATAATATTATTTCACTATTACATTACCTGAATACTGTACTGAGTGAAGAGGAGAGGACAGGGATGAAATGCAAACAAAAGATTAGACTCCTCTTGTCTCCTATTCACTCTTTTCACATTTCGCAAGTAGTTTAAAAACTTGTACAGTTGTGTTGATTTTATCCATGAGCACAACTGTCATGCTGCATTTACATGTTAGAGAAGAGGTGACAGACCAACTTCATACTTGAAAATACTATTCAAGCGTCTATTCTTTGTGTACCTTCTCTACAAATACAGAGAACATGCAAGTCATGTTTGCTGCTGCCTGAGAGCACATGTCACAAATACCAGAGAGGTTTGAATAGATCTTTGAACTGAACTGAATGAGGCTAACCCTTGCACAGGAGGTGGATAAATTAATGGCTTTCAATGCATCATCACTCCATTCATCTGACACCTAATTTGACTTCCTTGCTTGACTTGATCTTATACAAAGCAGGGGGGAGTCACTGTTGATACAAGATTGTATATGAAAGAAATGCTGCCTCTTGACAACTGCAAGCAAATGGTCAATGCCAGAGGCCGGTGGAGCCTCTGGAAATGCTAAGGTGTTGAATTAGAATCGGAAAATACCTAAACAGATCAGAGCTGAACATTAAATTTGGAGTGTAATTGTGCAAAGCTAGCAAACACATCATCAACACAAAGGCCAACCAGGGAGGACAGACTTGGAGAAATCTTGACTCTGTTGTCGCCGGCTTAAAAAAGCGATTGTGACAGAAAGGTGTACTATAATTTGTTTATCTGTACTTTAAAGCTGGAGTGTGTAACTTTTCTCTCTCCCCTCTGACTGTGGGAGTAACTACACAAACGCTCTTGATGTGTGCTTATGATGTAGGCCCGTAGGTGTTTTTGCTGCACCTACCCCACCCGCGGGAGCACTATTTTATGACTTTAATCTTTAATCTGGTGCATCCCTTCCCAGGAAAGTCGTCACAGACGCCAGACACCAAAACTCTTGAACACTGTGCAACACAGAGAGCTTTCCCTGGCAACTATAGGCTTATGAGCATTGTGTGAACTTGTTTGGCAAGGGCTTGAACTTAATCTCTTTCATTTATATGTAAAAAGTCCGGCACTCCAGCTTCAGTGGAAGCAGTGCAGAGAGGGGAAACGTGGTGAGGGTAATGAGGAAGGGTAAATTAAGAACATGCCGGAGACAAAGCCAACTCAGATGAAAGAGGAAATAAGAACCCTCCAGAGATCACTTCCATCTCATCTACGTCCATATTGGTTACACTAGGTCTTATCGGCTGATCCCAGTGCCAGCACTGGTCATCGTGCCTCACAGGAGCCATGGACACATTAAATTGTCTGGAGAAAGCTACAAGCTGTTCCTGGGTGGTTATCACTCTAAGCAGTTAGTCATAGTCTATTTCATTTTATTGAAAGTCGATTACTACTTTATCAACGTTTTGTTTTATTCATCATACACCAGGGAGCCATTTGAACACAACAGCTGGCACTGTACATGTGACACAATGATTGGTGGTGCAGGAGCTCTGAGGCAGAGAGGAAGACAGTCCTGGCAACGTGCCATGACATCACACAAGTGTAAAATCTAACAGGCACACACACACATGCACAAAGTAAAAGTCTATACATGCTACAAGGATCCAGACACAGTGATTTATTTATATTAAGCCCATGACGCAAAATAGAGTCCTAATTTCCATGCAAAACGTCCCCAAAACCTCTAATGGAAGGCTGTGAGGTGGGAGGGAGGGAAGCCACATAAAGGGAATCAACCAGCGTCACAACTTTGGTTCCACTTGGGTTATTTTCCACTTGAACCATATAGCTAAACATCTGGCGTTCAACACCCTCGTCCTCCTCTGCCGCCTCCTTCTCCTCCAATTAGCTCGCTCCCCCCTCCACAATGTCACTAACAGCATCACTAACCCAGTCCTCAGCCTGACCTGCTTACTGAGTTTCAGCTGTTGGAGGGAAGTCTTAACCCAGTTCTACTCTAAGTAGGTTTCGATCGATGTGGGTTCTTTAAAGGCTGTTGATGATTTTCAGAGTGTAGTGGATGAGATACTCAGAAGAGCCTCTGATTTATATCCGTGCATTTAAGAGTAGCTTTAATGCCAGGATGGTTTCACTGCCCTCTGTGGTTGAAGAGTTCAGGTGTAATGCGCTTCTGATCACACCCAACAGTAATGTTTTGGTGTATTTATCCATCTTGGATCTGCACTAAACGAGTTGGTTATTTAACACTTCACCCAACAGAGTTTTCATTAATGTTGAAATTAACTATAGAGACCAAAACCGTTTTTGTACCAGGCTGTAAACGTGTTTATTTCTGCTTTAAAGTTGAGCATTTTAACATGGGTTATGTGGGGATTGACTCGCCTCTGGAGTCAGCCTCAAGTGGCCTTTAGAGGAACTGCAGTTTTTGGCACTTGTGCATTGGCTTCCTCTTTTTAGCCCTGGAGGCTGCTGCTTTGGTTTCCTGCTGAGATTTATTCTCGTTCACTGAAACCAGACTTGTGCTACAACTAAACATTTTCATTATGGATCCATCTGTTGATCACTAGTTTTAATTAAAGGCTACGAAATGTCAGAAAATAATGAAAAATTACATCAAAATATTTCAGAGCCCAAGTTGACATCTTCTTGTTTTGTCTGACCAACAATCCAAACCTCAGTTTACAATTATATAAAAGAAAAAGCAGCCAATCCATACAAGACAGAGGCTGGAACCTGAATTTTGCCCAACTTACTTACACGATTGATTATTTAAACCACCACCTCCACCACTCTTATTTGATTTTAGTGTTCACTTTTTCCTAGCCTGAAAACCAGACAAATCTGAAAGCTCATGTTTTATATGCTCTAGCAGATGTGTCTGGTCCCCCTCTCATTAGACAGATTTTCAGCCGACCTGCACACTTCAGTCCAATCACAACCGTTTATCTTATAACCGCTGGGTTTGATACGATGACTGACAATTTGCTTAGCCTACATTTAATGCAAAAAACTCAAATGACATCAGCTTTGGCTCACGCACCCTCAAGCCAAGGACACTACAGTGAGCATAAGAAGAGCGCTTTTTTGAAACTTTCTGTTTAAGTTCATTTTTTAAATTCTGATGGCAAAAACAGCAAGACTTGTTCACAGACATACTGATGCTACACCATCACAACTCATCTCTATAGGCCATAGTCTGTTTACATTTGTCGCTTAGTGCTACATCACAGGTTTTGTTGCTCTGACTGATTGTATGTCTATCCAGTTGCGTCCAGAGGTATTTTGGTCTGGCACTGATAACGCCTCTTAATTAAAAACGAAATGACAGTTTCCAACTCATTTGCATTTGCGATGTGGTCTGGTGATGCCATGCTAAGATTTTACAGTTTCAAGTTAAGAATTAGTTTGCTACAAACACTGCTTAACTCCAACATGAACATTATGCCGAGAAAATTCTTCATTCTTCAGACTGGTTTTCTGCAGCTGTGTTCAGGAGGAGAGTTGGACTTAGAAAGTGCATGGCACTGATGGTTGATATCCAACATATAACAGCTGGATGAATATAACAAGAAAATAACTTGGTGCTCAGAACCTACTTTATACCAATAACTGAAGGATTTCTTCCCGACAGTGCTGGCAGAGTTCAGGACAAATGACTGTTGACAAAGTCTGAGTGTCATCCTGAACTTTTCTCATCTCATGTAAAAGAATAACAATTTTTAGACTTCAGCTATTTCCAACTGTGCTCCCATTGAGTTCATCATATTGTGTCAGCTTGAGTAGGTCAGCTGCTTACATAACCAACTATGGAAGACAGAGTGGCAATTCTTCCAGGGACCGGGGCCGTGCCCTCTGCGGAGGCCCTGGACGGGCATTCTTTCCCGGGCTGGCACTGCTCAGCGACTCCTGCCAGGAAAGCTTCACTCACGGATAACAAGGTGTATAAATAGACCTACGGGTAATGAGGCATCAGGAGTAAGAGGCACAGAGGAGACAAGACAGGCACGACAAGAGGACACCGGGTGTCATGTGTACAGTCAGGCTAAATAAAATAAGCCACTCATCATTCTCTTGACGAAAAAAAGAAAATCAAATAAAGTGAGGATAGTGAACAGACTATTCTAAAGTACTTATTCCAGCCGTGCAACCAGGGCAGTGCTTTGCTTGGCTGACACACTGCACACAGCTCTGCGGTGAATGACGGACTTATTTGGTTGTTCTGGCACCAGTCTTAGTTGCCAACAAAAGCATAAGCCAACACAAGGAGTTAACACTCCAGAAAACTGTTGCAGCCTGAGACGCTGAATGCAAATAAACTGCAACAGTGAGAAAGAGAAAGAGAGAAAGAGTGGACGCAACCTTTCAGCGCATTACCTGTTGATTTAAAGGCAGTGTGGCAGCAGTGTTTGGGAGAGAGTGGGCTGCTGGGTAAACAGACGGCCGTGTGGGTGGACTCCCAGGGTTTGAAGGACCACCAGCAAAGAGCAACACAACACACACTCCAGCACACACACACAGATGACAGACCAGTGAGGGGAAGAAGGAGTGGGTAAGGAATGACAATGCAAGACCCTACAGTTTTATTTTTTTGAGGTGAGGGACTGAAATGTTGGACACAGTGAAAGTGAGGGGGAGGAGACAGCAGACGTAAACATTAGACAGGTATGAAATATTGAAGAAGAATGAGAAAACACAAGTTTATAATCAAACTCGGGAGAGAAGCACTGAAACACTGCTGGACAGTGGACAGAAAAAAAGTATCCTGATTTGTCAACCCGTAAAAGAAACTTTCTTTTTCAGATTTTTAAGGTAAATAAAATGAAAAATATTAGGGATGAATCTGAATATAATATTCAGCATATGCACTTCTATTTTCCATTATGCCAAGAGCTATCTAGTGAACTCTGCACTGGCATGAGACATTTTCCAATATCTTTTTGTGATCAACACACACACCATTATTTGGTGAACAACTAATGTCTTTTATTGAATTTATTTCAATTTTCAGGCTCTAGAAGCAGGGTAGTTATTTCCAGCACAACCTCACCTACTTCCAAGGTGCGCGGAGAAGGGAAAAAGTCTGAAGGGGTAAAACACCTGTAGTATGCAGAACAATTTTCAGCCTCTGACACGGCGAGGGACATCAGGAGGTCCCTGGGCGTCTTGCACTAAATATGACTTTGCATCAGTGACACACCAGAATCTACGCCGTCCCACGGTTAGATAAAAGGCAAAGTTTTTATTAGAGACTGCGGCAGTTACACTCCCACACAGCACATCTGCACACAGCCTCTGTGATGCAAATGTCTACAGAGCAGCTGCCCCTCTGGTGTCAGCAGGAGTGACAGAAGAGCATCAAATGAGTTGCTGACTGATGGACATGACAGTCAGTCCATGTTCATAGCAGGCAGGTTATCTGATGTTAAAGTCCAGGGTTTGTGGACACTGGACACTTTTCTTACAAAGCTGCATTAATAGATTTGGGGAGGCAGAGGAACTTGAAGAACAAACAAATTATATTTTTAATTTTTTGATCAAATGAAAGCTATACATCACACCCTGTAAAATTCACTTATTGGTTTGGTCAGTTTAAAAGACCTTCATGCCTTAGCTCGAAACATGTACTTCTACTACCAGGCAAATGCTGATTGCAGCCACACATGGCGTACCACCATGCACTTAGTCATGTGTCAGTCTTTGGAAATACGTTAACTGGCTAAAATCTGAGCAGACGTGTAAACATACAGTATGCTAATTAAATTGAATGCTTTGCTTTTCTGACTGTGATTGTGCGATCAGATTTGGGTAGTTTTGTTCCACAGTGAGACAGAGAAACGTTCTTATCAGTCTTACAAGAAACGGTAGACAGAACACAGCCTTATCAGTAGAAACAGGGTGGAGATACCACTAAGCCACTTACTGGCAATTACAGGGATGGATACGCGCACACACACACACACACACACACACACACACACACACACACATACACACACATTTACACACGCTCTCTCACTCACACTCTACTCTAAAACCATCTTGAACTCCAGCAGACCTCGACCAGCCTTTGAACACAGATTTGAACATTTGAAGATGCAGAAAAACCTCCTCAGATATTTCCTCTGTAGAGAAATGTTACCTGAGATTAAGCTGATTTGGTTTGCATGTGTGATGGTAGCCTGGACACACTCAAACTCAAAGACACACACACACTCACCGCAATCTCTTTATCGTTGCCTTAAGCTTTTTGGACACCCAACTGTCTCAGTGAGGGCCAAGATTAAATGTGAGGCCTTGGCTTCTAATCTACACCCCGTCATGTCTTTCCTCACGTGCAGTTTGCTTACATGGGATAAATTAGATTTGTGACACTAAGTAGTTATGCATAAATAAGGAGAAATCATTTGGACACAAATTCTGAATTAAATATTCACTTACAACTGCGGCTCAGCAGGGTCTGTCTACCATAATTTGATGTTTCAGGTTACCACAGGATGATGGGGGAGGACATAAGGCGGGGAGGGACTGCTCAGGAGACCATCATTAAACCAGATTTAAACCAAATTAAACACGATGGCCTCACAGGACCTGGATGCTCATATGTACTTAATTGCAGAGACCAACTCCTCCTTACAGGGTAATATGGTGCTGTAGGGGGGCCCCTACAGCACCATATTACCCTGTAAGGAGGAGACTAATGTCCCAAATGTGAGGCCAGGAATGTAAAAACAATGTGTGTTACAGGACAGGTGGTGGACGGGGGGGACTCTTTCAAAACCAGAGATGATGGAACAGATTGGAGTCTCTGTAAAATTGCTATAATCCCTTAAAAATATCCCTTACATAAAAAATAAAGGGATTTTACTGCCAATATGCACAAGGAAGAATTTACTGGATTATTTGGGATTTATTCTGAAACAGGTGCACTCCAAAAAAAGTAATTCCGTATCCTATTCAGCCTTTGAATTTTTCTGAATTCCATTTTGAATGAACCAATATTACACAAAATAACTTAGGAAAATTAACATTTTTGCAGCAGATAATGAAAGAGGACAATTTGCTCTCAAGGTGAGAGCAGTCTCTCTTCATTCACTTCTGAAAACTCAAGGAGGTTAACAAAGCAGCAGAAATGGATTGCAGTGGCCTCCAGTGGTCAATTAAAATTAATGCACATGCTTCACACAAAATCCAAACAGTATGCAATCTTTAATAACCATAAATAACTAAACAAACTCTGAATTTTAACTGCATAATTCTACATTCAGTAGACTGTAAATAACAGTTGTACCTGGAACCAGGAAATGAATAAATGATGCTGCAAGAATGAATAATGTATGCAAACACGTGAACTCAGCTTTGAAACCTCTATTTTGTCCAGAGTCAGCAAAACCTAAACCACAGGAAACACAGGACCTGTCATGGGAGGGGGGGGACCTTCCTCAGGAACATGAATCAAGCTCTTCCTCTTTTTGAGGCTGTTTTACTCGGTTTGATCCGACTCACAGCGGAGACGGTGAGCTCCGGTCCAAAACATACCTCCCCCTGCAGACAGTCAATATTGAAGTCTGCTCCAAACACCGTCTATTGTGTGAAGGTATGCGGCGCTGAAATATTAAAGCATCTTCACCTTCCAACTCGAGTCGTTCAAACAACCAGCAGCTTCTGAAACAACATAGCGCATGAAAAGGTGGAGAATGACCTAAGATTTATGAGCTCAGTCTCACAAGTCAAACATGAAGATGTCTCTGTGCAGCATGTGAATGCAGCTACTGTTTCAGCACAATAAATGTGCTTTAGTAGTGTAACTTAGTAAAGTAACCCCTTTAACCCCTTGCTGTTAAAATACAGCATGGGTGATGAGTACAGGGAAGAAATTAATTTAAAGTGTTGCAATTTATGATTTTGGTGCCCCCTTTATTTCATACCCCTAGTTAATATCTTCTGCTGAAGTCAGTCAAATACTATATTTCCCAGGATGCCTTTCTAACAGGTGAAAGCTTTTTACGTAGGCTTTCCAGTTCAGAAAATGTATCAGAATGTGAGAGGAGAAAGATGTTCGCACTAATACTGACTGACAGCTCTGTGTATTGATTTCAATCACACAAAACACACCATCATATTCCAGCAGATTTTCCCAGGGTGCCACTTTAATTCAATTAACTCTTATCTCAGAGAATCCACAATAATTTCTCCTTTTTTTTTCATTGGGAGATGCCCTGAAATATCTCCACACGCCCCCAGATTGGATAAAAAACAACCTTGGAGGGAAATGGAATAGAATTCCCTCATTTGCATAAATCTCCCCTTAATTAAGACATTAAATATGATCTCCTGCTATAGACACACATGCATGAGCACACGGCAGACGCAACACGCACACAGATTCAAATTCCCCCTTGAGCATGGGCCTGTAACACGATTAAAGTCTGCCTGAAGACATTCGTGCACGGTGTGATTTCACACTCATTGTTTTTGCAGACAAAAAGGATTAACCGCCGGGAGTCGGGATCGTCTCTGTCACATTTTGAGAGAATTCAACAGCCTAGAGCTGCGAGGGGAACTGAGAAACAGCCTGGCATGGACACATCCACAGCCCAAACAGCACATTGGGACTTGGTCTTAATTATAATGTAAAATCCTTATTTAAAGGGAAATCTCACACAAAGATACACTAAAAATGTTAGGCATGATCACTTTGTTGATTCCCTTCAGGAGTTTTTGGAACACACTTTATCTTAACTTACTTTATACTTTCAAAATTTTCAAGGATGCCCATTGCATCTCAGCTGCATTAAAGGTGAAGATGGACAGAATGCAAACTAGAACTATCGCCTCATGGCTACATGCGTCCACCAACCAGTCAAGTTGCAGTGTGTCCAGACTTATATGTAGCCATGACAGCAGACAATGCTCCAAATAAAAATGTTGCTGCAAAGAAGCTAAACTTTCTAAAAATAGATGCTTCACACACATCTTCAACCCGGGAGAAAAGAAGATCGATAAAATCAGCACAGTTTCAAGGTGAGCACCCAGGATTTAAGTCACCAGTTCAGTCCAGACCAAATGCCTGGGGTCTGCCCATTGTTCCGACAGCCCATTATTCCGACATCCCATTGTTCCGACCATATTAAACCCATTGTTCCGAAGTCCNCCTCAAGCCTTTCCCAGCTGACCCAGAGCCGGTCACGGCGCACCATCAAGGCAGAAATACGCCCGCGGGGAGCCGTTCAGCACCGCGGAGGGCTCCCCACACAACCTGGACCCCAGAGTTAATAACAGGAGGTTATGGTGTTTCATTCTCTTCTCTCTATGACACTTGTATCTCGACCAGTAGCCTACTTTTGTTGCGTTTGCTGATCCTCTATGGTACACAAATACAGTAATAATCACATATCGGAACAACGGGACGTCGGACTAATGGGATGTTGGACCAATGACATGGACCCAAATGCCTCTCCTTCTGTTACTGAGATATGGTGTTGAATAGTGGCCAGGAAAGTGTTTGTGCAGAACATTATGATGTCACAGTGAAGTTGACCTTTGACCTTTTCACTAAAAAATGTCATCACTTGGTGTCAAATCTTGGCATAATTAGTGTATGATTGCTTGAGCTACGGCCAAAATGTGTTTCAAATTCTAATCAGTTCATTGTTGAGTACAAGATTTTACCAAATTTGAGGAAATGCCCTCAAGTCCTTCTTAAGAAATCACGTTCATAAAAAGAAGAAGATATACCTTTGTAATCCTGAAGGGAAATTAATTTTTTCACTCACTTTGTCATTTACACACAGGCCCGGAATTCACACACACGTAAGAACAGGACCTATAAATGCATCAAAAGGAGGGATGTCAGAGCAAGGGGAACTGCCCATGGACATGCGAGCAGTTGGGGGTTTGGTGCCTTGCTCAAGGGCACCTCAGCATTGCCAGCTACCAGCTACCAGTTGACACTCCATATTTGAGCCGTTGACACTCCAGTTCCAAACAAAAGTCCCTATTAACTGAGCTACTGCCACTCCAAGAATGGGACACATTCATGCGTATGACAAACGGACAACCTGAAGACTTAATGCCTCTGGCTACTGCTGCCGCTGGTTTTAAATGTGAAGGACATGTTCTCCCTTAAAGCAGAGAAGTAAAACAACAAGACATTCTTATTCAAAGCCACTACACAGAGCAGAGACTTCAGACACTCATAAGCTCAAGGCTACAATGTTATTGTGTTGTTTTCTCACTGAGCAAAGTCCACTGGCTTCATCAAGGCCATTGTGAAAGTTTTAACTGACAGGAGGTGGATAATTTACCTCGAGAGTGTCCAGATTTCCCAGACGGTTTCAACCAAACTACTTTTGCAAAAATATTGTTTAAAACACTGAATAGAACCCAATGTCACACTTCTTGAGTTGTTCCAGATACTGACAAAAACTATCATTAAAAAATATACTATGACATTTTTATCAAGTAAGTGAACAATTGTACTGTGTCCATTTCAACAGCATTTTTTTCAAACCAGAGGAAACTTGAACTGAGTTTTGAAAAATGAATTTCACTTGCATCAAATGCCCACAATCTGTGTATGAAAACATGAACTTTTTCATATGACTTTTTTTATCAATTAATTAAACAATAGAAACATACAACACTTTTTTTGTTAAATTATTTTCTATTTCAACAACATTTTTTTCAAGCCAGAAGACACTTTAACTGGAAAAATGAACTTCACCTCTGTCACATGCCCACAATCTGTGCTGAGCCTGAAGCACCACTAGATGGGAGCAAATAGACTAAAAACTGACTGGAGATCAAGTTGACCTCTGCTTAGGCTGGAATTCATGCAGCATGGATGCTTGTTTTTGGAAATCAGAACATCTAAACAAACACCTTTATCCCAGTTAATGAGTGTAATTAATTAACAGCAGCAAACAAAGTGACAAAAAGAGAAGTGTGAATACTGTTTGGTTGTAAAACGAGACTGGTTGATGGACGGAAAGAAAAGAAGTCTCCTTGGTGAAGGACAGCTGTTTTTGTCTTTTCTCTGCACAGCATCACCAGAAGAAATGTCACATGGAGTAATGGTTTGTAGTAAAAAGGGATAAATAATGTAACGAGCAGAGAGGGTCTCTAAACCCACACCCACTCCCAAGACATCAGCATCTCTGCTTCAACAGCAGAGCAGACAGGAGGAGGAGTGGGCACTCAAAACTGAATTACACACACACACACACACACACACACACACACACACACACACACAGACCCCAGTATAGGGTGAAGTGCCCTATTCTGTGTAGTGGAGTGGGGCAGCATGGAGAGAGGTCACTCCACAAAAAAGAAGATAACATAGCTCCATCCATTAGGAGGTCTGTGGGAAATACAACAAATGAAAAGGGCTTCCAGAGGAGAGTTGTTCAAGCCGCCCATTACCTCATTCTAACACACACACACAATCACACACACACATGCACACAACTGCACCAATGCCCCCTCTGCCTCTCATGTCAGTGCTCAGACAGAAAGGTTTTCCTTCTGCAGGACAGAGCCAATTAAAGAGCCCCGGTGATGTTTTAGTACCAGTACGCCTGGATAAGCAAGAGACAGAGACACAGAGAGGGAGAGTAGAAGGAAGGGGGGAGGGAGGGAGCGATATACGGGGAAATCAAGGTAGTCTTGGAAACCTGAAGGGAGAGCAGAGGGCTTTCTGGGAGCTCTAATACTCGAGTGACTGTGTATACACCCTTGTTAGCCTCCTTTTATAATGGTTACATGGGGGCTAAGCTATAAGGCCACAGTGTGTACTGTATGTGTCCCTAAAGTTACAATCCTCCTGGTTGATTTGGTGACACTGTTTTCTGGTGGTAATGAGTATAACAGTGCAGGTCCCAGGGTTATGGGACATTTGTGCTCACCACAGGGGACAGAAAACACAACTTGTGCAGCCACTTGGTCAAAAAAAGGAATAAAAAGCAACAGAAGAATGAGCAACTCATCCATCATGTGTTTACAGTACAGCCACAGAAACTGTAAGTGAGAGGCAACATGTCACATCCAGTGCCAATGTTTTTAAAATTCTCAGTTACTACAGGATCTGCTCATTCAGCTACACAACATATCCTCATACAACAGCTCTTACAATATCTTACAAATTAGTGCCCATGCAGGTTAGGTTAGGTTTAGGAAAAGAATCATGGTTGGGCGTTGTCACGTTATATGCTTAACATAATGTTACAGATGTGACGTTACATGCATACATAACTGATCATAACTCAGCGCTGATCTTTGGTTTCATGCAGGACACAAACACCAGTCTCCCTGGTCAAAGTCCTGTGTTTGTTTGAATTGTCCACCATCCAGACAACCTCACGCCCTACTAAGGCTGGGTATCTGTGCTCCATACCTTTAAGGTATTGCAAAACTAACCCAGTACCAAGTAGTATCGAAACTTCCCCAGTCAAGCCATCCCTGCATGCAATCCTTTTTGTACCCAGATCAAAAAATTTAATTATATATTTTTTTGTATAGTTTTGTCTCACAACCACAGCAGCTACAACCCATAAAGTCTGTGGTGTGGTGAAGTGAAGCATGGTGTATTTGACGGAGTTGGCAGGCTAGAGTGCCGAGATGCCACCAAAATGTTTGAAAGTATATGGCTATACTACACATCTGTGATGTCTGGTGTCATTTCACGCTACTGAATACTTTCATTCATGTGATGGTTTATCCACTGAAGAAGAAAAAAAGGTTATCACATGAAGTTCTCTATTGGTATAGGTATCACTTTAAGGATATGGGGATTGGTACAGGTATCATGATTTTTTTTAAAATAATACCCCACCATACTCCTGCTGACTTTTTCCTTCTTTATAATATGTCACTGGACTCCCTCCTTTGCTCCCATCACATGACTGACAATAGTCTCCTTGCTCATGATTAGGTGGGTTATATGTGAATTATACTGCATCACTTTTCATAGGTATGAATGAGAACAGCCTGACAGACTCAAGGTTTGGGAGTTATGGCAGTTGTGGCAAACAATCTATGGTGAAGGTATTGTTAGTGTTAAGGACCTAAAACACTTGGTTAAGGTTTGGGAGAGATCGAAGTTGGGATTCAGGCAAATGTTTATAGCAAGTCTCTTAGGATACAAACACTGGTCTCCTGCATGAAAATGAAACCCCACATGCCCCTCCATCATCCCGACCTTACTTTCCACCTCACTACACAGAGTATAGAGCACACTACCTCCTGCACTGGTGCCTAATGTTGGATGTGCACCACAGTAAACTATAATGTGCGAAATTGTCCATGATTTTAGGGACACTGGGCTGGCCAGTGACAATGAAAAGTATACTATATAGATCAAATACAGAATGCATACACAGCACACTGAATGGCCACTGCTGAAAAAAAAATACAGTCAAGAATAATATGGTTTGATATAATATAAAACATTAAAGATAGAAAGAGATTGTGACTTTAGGACTGAGCTGCTGTCTTACTGTGTTGTAGCTAACTCCCCAACAGAGGAGGTGGGTTTGAGGAATGACAGCAGAAATGGCCAGTTACAGGGGGGGGTTAATGTGGTCGCTGTTCTGGCTACAGTGCAGCAGGTTAACTGACCGCTGCTGTCTCACCTCTGGGAATAAAAAATGTACATGAGGTCTGGTCTAATGAGACCATTACTGGCCTCCCCGTGCCTCAGGCCAGCAGAGCGACACAAGTACACCGGCACATACACAGGGATAATTAAGTTTTATTGCACCTCAGAAGCAGGGACCAAACTGTTGGATAAGGAGTGGCTAAATTATTGTTTAATGATTAAAGATTTTACTGCCTTTTTTCTGCTCTCTGGCTCATCCAACGCCCTCTTCACCTCGTTTTTCTCTTCTATTTGTGTTTTCTTATTTTTTTGTCCTGTCCTTTTTTCTTTTCTCATTCTCTTCTTACCTCTCCTGTCCTTCCTCTTCATTTCCTCTCCTCTCTTTCATTGTCTGCCCTCCACTCTTGTTTTCTTCTTTCCTTTCCATCTGTCTTCTCTTCGCATTATCTCTTATTTTCTCATCTCCTCTTTTTATCCTCTCCTCTCCTGTATGGATCCAACCTGTTTTGTTATATACAACTCTTAATGATAATGTGCTTTGTGTGTTTCTATTTTTGTCTTAAAGCCATTTTATCATTCAATACCAATTCTCTTCTCCTCTCTCACTTTAATCCATTTCTTGCTGAAGTTTTTCCTGCACTGCACCAACACCAACACGGAGTAATAAAGCCAGGGAGCTTACAATGAAATGCTCTGAGGGCAGCGATTAGCCAGTTAGCTTCAAAGCCTTCTGTGTTCCATTGATCTCTGGCGGCTAATCGTTCATATTAGAGCTGCAACTAATGATTATTTTTATTGTCGATTAACATGTTGATGATTTTCTTAGTTAAATGATTAGTCTTTTGGTTTGAAAAATGTCCATTAGTGATTCGTCCTCAAATTATTTTTTCCCCAAAAGATATTCAGTACACTGTCACAGAGGAGTGAAGAACCCAGAAAAGAGTTTTGACTCTTTTTTTTTTCTTAAAAATTACTCAAACTGACACTCAAATTAGTCAGTGATTAATTTAATAGTTGCTAATGAATTAATTATTTGATTTATCGTTGCAGCTGTGGCTCACAATGTGAAGAGATGAGATGAACAGCACACACGTCAATCCAGATCACTCACTGCATGGAGCACAACTGTGCTGAGTAATCGACAGAAAATTTGGGCAGTTCAGAGTATATGTGCGCAGGAAGGTGCACTGATTTCACATTTATACTAAACCACAATTTGGGCGGATGACATAGCTATCAGAAATTTAAAAAATGTGTGAATGGAAGTATGAATCATCAGAAAGTCATTGCTGTTTGATTTTGGAAAGACCTCAGGAAGCTGCTACTTCCACACACTACTGAGCAAACCGTTAGTCATAGTCTATTTTTGCAAGTCATGTTTAGTTAGCCATAGTTCTGTTGTATGAAAAACTTTAGTCTTCTTCATCTTGTACTGTATTTATACAGCCGCACAGCGCCCGACCAGAGGACCTTGCAAAGCTTAGTGAATGCAGCTGAGAAGATCACTGGTGCCTCACTGTCCCCACCCCTCCTGGACATCTACAACTCCCACCTAGCCCTCAAAGCCACCAGCACTGTGAGTGACCCCACCCTCCCCTCACACACCTTCTTCAGTCTCCTGCCGTCTGTCAAAAGATACTGTAGCCTCCAACCTGGCTCCACCAGACTGTGCAACAGCTTCATACACCTGGCTGTCAGGATGCTGAACTCTCCCTCCTTCACCTCCAAATAACTCAGACTCTTACTGCAACTCTGTTTTTACAGTTCTCACTACATCTGCTAATTACTCATGATGAAAAATTTACTTGAACATTTCTCACATATCCGCTAAGCCATACTGCACTATATAATCCATTTGCGCAATAATCATTCATTGCATGATAGTAATGAATGTTCACTGCCCCTATCCTTGAAGTTGCTGCTTGTGAGCTTTCCATATGTGTGCCTTTCTTTAACCATCACTATACTAACTAACTCTAACTAGCATATAGATTGTATCTTGTATAATCTGAACACATACATCGACTTGCACGTGTTCCTAAACGTGGCCTGAGAAACGATCACTGCAGCCATATTTCGAGGATGATCAGGAGACCACCAGCTGTGGTAAATACCTAGCCATAATCACATTAACGACTATTTTTTGTCTACATAGCATTTAAACCTATCTGCAGCTGGAAACAGTTGATTTTCAGATGCCTAACAAAGAGACGAATTATAATCCTCTTTGGGTTTGTGGCCTTGTATAATACACATTTGTTTTGTTAAGCAGCGGCGACAGCATCCCAGAAAGGTAAACTAGAAACAGAATATAAACACAACCAGTGACTAAAAAAGCATCTGAGACACATTTTGCTTCCTGCGAGCTTTGAACCATAATCCATCTCATCTGGATCTACATAGGTAGTAACGGTCTGAACATTCAGCGCCAGAATCTGGCCGTATTTTTTTTGCTATGTTGGTTGCCAGGATTCTTTTTTTCTCCACTTCGTGACAACACAGTCTCCCCACATATAAAGCACCTGAGCATCTAATGGGAATCTGCTGGCTGGTGCTGTTGACATGCTCTCTGCAGACGCCTCCCTCCTTCCCCATCTGTCCCCTGTCTCTGGCTGCTCAGCGACAGCTCCATACCAGTGGTGAACAGAACACACAGCTGGGACACACACACACACACACACACATCTGTGATACCAGGTATTCAGATCCACATGGAGGCACAACGCCAGAATTGCCCCCTCAGCTCCAGAGAAAAAGACACAAAGTAAACACAGATACAGTACATTTTAGACCTACAAGAGAGTAACAGCCTATTTATTAAAGGCTACTACTGTATGATATAGAAACATATTGGTACACTTATCAGTAATTGTGCCATTATTGTATGATGTAACAGTCACAGTACGAAGATCACAGTGTGGTGCACGCAGCTGCATGCAGAAAACACGATACGTAGGTTAATGCATGTAATGCAGAACCAAATATCACCAGTTAGATCCAGAAACTTTAAGCTGTACGCTGTCAGCAACATATGCTGAGGTTAGCACAACAAGCGGACTATCGTGTGAGTCAGTCACACTAAAGGAGAGCTCATATGAAACACTGAGCTGGAAGATCTGCTTGCAGGTTTCCTGTAAGCTACAACAGCAACTGAAAAACAGCTGTACATGAGATGACGACGATGTGCTAGTATTGCTCCACTGTTGCAGGGTATGTTAATGGCAACACATCCAACATGCTAATCACGGAATCACCCAGATGTGCCGATCACAGACACGAGGAGAAAACAAAGCGTATTTTCTTCATTGAATTTCATAGCATTAGAGAGCTTTTACAGCTATGACCTGTTGTTCTTTTGGGCTTTGTTTGGTTGGTTGTTTAGTGTTTGAACAGAATGCTACCTCAGTCCCCAGAAAGAAAGGATTTTGTTGGTCTTTGACACTCGCACTGCTGTTTGTTCCTTTGCAACAAGAGCATGTGGTTGGGTTTAGTTAAAAAAACAACAGGATTTGGCTTTATAATCCCTCCCACATACCTTACTCAAACTTTTGCCACCTTCACTTCTGTTCTTATCCCTCCACTTTTCCAAGTGACACTGTTAAGCTATAACGGCGACCAGCCAGGTATCATGGAATTAACAAATCAGGATTTGTTAAAGGATGGCTTTTTTCATCAGTGTCTGGCGCCAGAATTCACTGCCAAAGTGCTGGATTTTGATGACTTCGGAGTGAGACCAAGTTGCCGTATGTATTTGTTTTTGTTCCACTTTACCCAACCCTAACTCCTAAACTGAGGTCTGAGCTGAACTGTGTCTTCTGTGTACTGTTAAACCTTAATGTGTGAAGATTATGTATGAATGGTCTGTCTCACTAAGTAGAAGACAGTCTCGCTCACCAGACCTTTCTCAAGAAAAGAAAGGTCTGGCTGGGCCGACTCTCACTTTAAGACTGGAGAAAAAAACGCCCCGGCTGCTTGTATTTCTTTCAACCAATCACNACATTTTTACACGTAGTCCGCTCCGCTTATAGTACGCCCGAGTCTGTGAGCACCTGTGTCTGCCTCTTCACCAAGCACACAGCAAGCAGGAGAGAGAGGGGGGTCGGGCGGGGACTGAGCTAGGAGGTGCGAGTGCGCATGCGCCTCTACTGTAGCCTGGAGTTTGATTAATAGTGACGGGGAGTCGATAATGGCGGACAATTTAGTCTTGACGAAATCAAGGAATGCGCCACTATGGCAAGACTTTGGCTTTGAGCCAGACGAAGGAGGCAACCATTGTTTGCACTGATTGAGTAAGCTGCAAAATTTATTTGTAAGGAATAAAAGAAACAACTTGTTACTGTCATTCTGCTGTCCTAAGGTCGTTTTTTATTTTAAATGAGTCAACTGCGCCCCCAAGTGGCGAAAATCTGGTATTACCGACTTGATGCGATTTTTTACAAAAACCGGACCGTTTTTTTTTTCTCATACCGACCCAACCCTAGTAGGGCGGGACTTCAGTAGGTGGCTCGTTCCGCCCAATGAGAGGCTGATCTATGCAGCGAACTTCCGCCCACTCAGACTAAGTAGAAGGTGGCTTCTTCTTAATGCTAGAAGACAAGAACTGGAGGCCCTAACTGTGCTGATCTGTGAGGGTCACCAGCAGGGAAATCTACACTCAGTCTGTTAGGTGAACCTGTACCTACCATTGCAATCAGTTGTGACATCCTAACATGACACAAGTAGATTTACTACACACCAACACATACCCTTCATAATCACTCCATTCATAAACTACTTAATTAGGTCAACTACTACGTTCATTCACAGTTATCTTTTGGATTGGGTAACACCCTCGAGCTGCAGAGGCTCATGCTTCCCCTTTCGTATGAACTTGACCTCATACACATCAGGAGACTGTCACTCAAAAAACATCAAACTTAAATCGTCACTTCCTGGCTCTGAGCAGGCACTGCTGAACTGGTTTTAGAAGAAACAGTTGCTGGCTTAATTGTCAAAGAAATTTTCTCGGAGGAAGCCCAAGAGTCTGTAACAGCAAATCAAGCACATCTTATCCAGCTGAAATAAACAGATTCTGGCTCTGTACGGCTCTTCACCAAAGCCTTCCTAAGGAGTGGCTCATTGGACAGAAATCAGAGTTTGATCCTCTGAGCCTAGAACCAAAGCTCCCTCCAATTCCTCTCATCTTACCAGCCCTCGCATTCTAATCTCGCTCCTCTTCTCTTCCTTAACCTCCATCAATCCCTTCACCCCTTCCCTCATCTTCGCCTTTACTCCTTTGCATCAGTCTCCTCTCTTATCATCTTTGTTCTGGCCGCTTTTTCTGTTCATCTACTGTACATGGCTGCAATGTTCTCTGGCCTTCGTGAATAATTCATCATGCAGACAGGAAGAAAAGAAGGCATCGCCAACAAAGGACCCAACTGAAGGACTGTTAGACACAGGTAAGTACATCCACATTTACAAACACCTACATTCATGAGAGTATGAGCCACTTCAACATACAGTATACCATCATCTCTGCATTTGCAGCTGCAGCACCAGCGCCTGAGGTTATGTTTAGCTCATAAAAATAAAACATGAATCCTTCTTTCTCTCCCTTTCACTCCCTCACATCTTTTCTATTATTTTTTAGTAGCTGTGAAGCAGTTTGTTCAGTCTGTTTCTCAACATTTTACTCCTTCCCTCTGAGTGTTTACTTGCTGCTTCCTTATTCCCTCCTGTATCTGCAGCCGTCTCCCTGTTTATGCCGGTGAGGATTTCCCTAGGAGCATCCCCTCCATCCCAAATGGGATTACATGAAATTCCCACTGCCAATCCGTCTTCCACCACCCACCCCCTCCCCTCCGGGAAATACCACAACATCCACAAGAGGAATTATACAAAATCCAGTTACTGGTGTAAGAACTTAATCACATTTTGACCAAAACATGGCTTCTTTTCACTTTTAAATGGAGCACGGATTCCTTTTAACTTCATGACAGCGAGCACAAAAGCAAACACCGCCTTCTGGACTTTTTCCCATTGATTCTATCCGGCAGCTTTTTGTCATTAATTGTACTAGTGGTGACACCGGATCCTATTCTTCCCCGCTCTCGCTGAATGGTCCAACGATTCATCCAGATAAAATTCCATTTCTCCAGCTGACAGGGCAGCCCTCTCCCACTCCTCTTCCTCCTCTTCGCTCCGGGCCTGCTGACAGCCAGCCGGCCTTTAATGCACACAATTGATTCTGTGGCCTTTCTGAGGAGCTAATAAATGGGGAAGCCTCCACACTGAGTCTGTGACCCCAGATGCATGACCCTGCCTGGCCAGATAACGGGCAGCAGAGGGAGGGACAGCAGGGTGGAAAGCTGGATGGGTGGGGGGGAGATGTTCAGAAGTTTGGTGGAGGGAATGAGACAGTAATGCAGGAAATAATGTAGGAAGATGAAGGAGAACAAGAAGTAAAAAACACAAGAATTTCCCTCTTCCTAAAAAAAGCCAAAACCTTGGAGATACTTTGGCCTAGTTTACTATTTATACATGTGTGAAGTATGTATGTGTGCGAGTACATGCGTGTGTAATGATGTGGACATAATGAGGACGGATGAGGTCATTCTGGCAGTTGGGGTGGTACACCTGTAGGGGCCACAGCGGGCTCTGTGCGGGGGATGATGTATGGGAGCTGGAGTGGTGTTCAGATGCTCAGCACCAGAGTGCTGCGCAGCCCAGAATAAAAAAAAAGTCACCATCATCACCATTATCACAGTCATCATCATCTACCATCCATCATCACCTACATCGCCCTCGCTATCATCATCGTACATCATCCGTGTCAGCGGGAGCAGTGTAACTGGCTGGGCAAATATCCACGGAGTAAAGTGAATCAGTGATGTCCTTTCTCTCTGCTGAAACACAGCGGAAACTGCCACATCAGAACCATCGTCATCTCAAACCGGTAAACTGCTCTTTACCGGTTTTAGACATGAAAAGTAATTTTTCCAGCAAAGCTGAGGACCCATTTTCCGACAAAACACCAACAACTCGCATCTCTCTCTCTCTGCCTGTTTTAAAAACTTCCAACTGTTTGTGCTTCTGCTCCACTTGTGAACCATGCACTCTGCGCTGGGCATCAAAACACCACACAGATGGCAAAGCGATCGTCAAGGTCAGGAAAATAAAAGTCCGAGTGCTGCTTGTGCTGGCCATTATGCAGCCATGAATATAGGACTTTTCGAGAGTCTGTAGCAAAGAGCTGATGCTTGAAGCTGTTCTGGAGGCACATGGCAGCCAAACACCTTACTAAGAGTCTGTTTATACCTGGTGTGGCATGTTGGGTGATCCAATCACGTGTGGACAGCTCTATGTCTGTTCATATCTGGCATCAGAATGTTGTGATTTGTTTCCAACTTTCCGCTCTATATTGCTAATAAGCACGAGAATCATTTCTATTTGCAAATACCAAACACATAATTGTTGTTTTAAACCGACTGGAGGTTTGTACTGCTAGACCTACGCAGTGTACTGACTCAGCCCCTCTATGCCCCACTCTGTTTGATTATATGCTGCTATACATTCTCGGAGCCCATCGGCTGTATTCGGCGTCTGACTTCTGGCAGACGGCGATACAGCCTCTGGGGGCAGACCCCCGATTTTTTGGCATTCCGGTTTGATTTGGGCGGAGGAGGCGAATTTCCATTTCCGACTTCCGTTTATATATAAGTAAGTATGCTGAACCATTGTGATGGATTCAGAGTTTGCAGTGACGCCAATTATGTTCCGCCTCGTTAGTTCACCACACAGAGCATTTAACCTGGCAACAACTGCTATAAGACTACTGCTGCAGGAGTGTGAGCTCCGTGCTGGGGCCAGATAAGCCCCAACACACACAGCGACAGGGCTAACCGTTAGCATCACAAGACTAACATTACCTAACAATTATTAATGAGTTTAACGTCAGAGTCAAGCTGCTTCACTGTCAGTGTGAGTTTGTTGGGACTGTTTAGCAGTTGCTGCTGTATTAGCTTGTGCTAATCGAGCAGGAGTTGAACTGACCATTTGCTTGGAGGAGCATGGCTCCAGAGATGGTCCTTAAGCTGCTTCTGTGTAACAGCATCAACAGAACGTTTTCTTATCCTGTGGGGTGTCGATAATCAAGGATGTCAGCTGAGTAGACAGTCCCTCGGCATGGCCCAGGACACATAAGCACACAGACTGCTGAAAGAATTTGGCCATTGCTTAGACCATATTCAAATGTGATCTGAGTAATCAGATCTCAAGATGCATTGTACTCTACTTAGATGAGATGTGATCCGATCACCCAAGACTAGGGGTGTAACGGTACACAAAAATCTCGGTTCGGTACGTACCTCGGTACACAAGTCACTGTTTGTTTTTTTCGGTACAGTAATGAAAAAAATAGACAACTATTAAATATCTTTTACTTATTGGTAACCTTATTAAAACATACCACCACAGCAGTTAACTCTTTTTACACAATTTTTGAATGAAACAAATATATATAAAATCCCGCTTTTTCACATTGTTTGAATGAAAATAGAAATATAAAAGTGAAAAATAAAATCCTGCTGTTTTTTTGACACATTTTTTGAATGAAAAATATAAATATACATTTCTGCTTAAACAGTTTTACTCAATTAAAATAAAAAGTATAGTGCAGCTGGTCAGCTTTAAAGCCTGCTCAGATTCAGTTTTACTAGGAACTTACTTAGCTTTCCCACTTTGTTAAAGTGCAGTAAACAAAACATGCTTATAT